>NC_133132.1:19869900-20169900 GCF_048418815.1 Hemitrygon akajei | reverse complement strand
CATGGAATTACAGGGAAGTTACTAGCACGGGTGGAGCGTTGGCTGATCGGCTGAAAACAGAGAGTGGGAATAAAGGGATCCTATTCTGGCTGGTTGCCAGTTACTAGTGGCATTCCACCAGGATTGATGTTGGGACTGCTGCTTTTTACGATGTATGTCAATAATTTGCACTATGGGATTAACGGATTTGTGGCTAAATTTGACAATAATACAAAGATAGGTGGAGGAACGACTAGTATTGAGGAAACAGAGAGCCTGCAGAGAGACTTAGATAGCTTAGGGGAATGGGCAAAGAAATGGCAAATGAAATACAATGTTGGAAAGTGTATGGTCATCTACTTTGGTGGAAGAAATAAATGGGCAGACTACTATTTAGATGGGGAGAGAATTCAAAATGCAGAGATGCAAAGGGACTTGGGATTCCTTGTGCAGGATACCCTAAAGGTTAACTGCCAGGTGGAGTCGGTGGTGAAGAAGGTGAATGCAATGTTGGCATTCATTTCTAGAGGTATAGAATATAAAGAGAAGGGATGTGATGTTGAGGCTCTATAAGGCACTTGTGAGACCACACTTGGAGTATTGTGTGCTGTTTTGGGCTCCGCATTTTAGAAAGGATGTACTGACATTGGAAAGGGTTCAGAGAAGATTCATGAGAATGATTCCAGTAATGAAAGGGTTACCATATGAGGAACGTCTGGCAGCTCTTGGGCTGTATTCCCTGTAGTTTAGGAGATTGAGGGGGATCTCACAGAAACATTTTGAATGTTAAAAGACCTGAACAGATTAGATATGGCAAAGTTATTTCACATGATAGGGGAGTCTGGGACAAGAGGGCACAACTTTAGGATTGAAGAACGTCCATTTTGAACAGAGATACGGAGAAATTACTTTAATCAGAGGGTGGTAAACCTGTGGAATTTGTTGCTGCAAGTGGCTGTGGAAGCCAAGTCATTGGGTGTATTTAAGGCAGAGAAAGATAGGTTCTTAATTAACCAGGGCATCAAAGTGTATGGGGAGAAGGCAGGGGAGTGGGGATGACTGGAAGAATTGGATCATCCTTTGATGGAATGGCAGGACAGACTACTTCTGCTCCTATATCTCATGGTCTTATGGCCTGGATTGGAGAGCATGCCTTAGGAGAATAGGTTGAATGAACTTGGCCTTTTCTCCTTGGAGCAAAAAGAGGATGAGAGGTGACCTGACAGAGGTGTATAAGATGATGCGAGGCATTAATTGGGTGGATAGCCAGAGGCTTTTTCCTAGGGTTGAAATGCTAATGTGAGTAGGCATAGTTTTAAGGTGCTTGGAAGTAATTACAAGGGGGTGGTCAGAGGTAAGTTTTTCACACAGAGAGTGGTGTGTGTGTGGAATGCACTGCCAGTGAAGGTGGTGGAGGCGGATACGATAGGGTCTTTTAAGAGACTCCTGGATAGGCACATGGAGCTTTGTAAAATAGAGGGTATGTGGTTGGAAAATTCTAGGCAGTTTCTAAGTGGGTTACATATTCAGTACAAAATTGTGGGCCAAAGAGCCTGTAATATGCTGTAGATTTATATGCTCTGTGTTCTAACACTGGCATTTATTTCAAGGGGAATAGAATATAAAAGCAAGGAGATAATGCTGAGGCTTTATAAGACACCAGTCAGGCCACACTTGGAGTATTGTCAACAGTTTTGGGCCCCATATCTCAGAAAGGATGTGTTATCATTGGAGAGAGTCTAGAGGAGGTTCGTGAGGATGATTCTGGGAATGAAGGGGTTAACATATGGGGAGCATTTGGCAGCTTTGGGCCTGTGCTCACTAGAATTTAGAAGAATGTGAGGGGATCTCATAGAAACCTACCAAATGTTGAAAGGACTAGATAAGGTGGATGTGGAGAGGATGTTTCTTTAGGTGGGGGTATCCAGAACTAAAGGGCACTATCTCAAAACTGAGGGGCAACCTTTTAGAACAGAGGTAAGGAGAAGTTTTTTTTAAGCCAGAGAGTAGTGAATCTGTGGAATGTTCTGCCACAGACGGTGGTACGGCCAAGTCCATACCTATATTTAAGGTGGAAGGTGTTCACAATACTCCAAGAGGCCTCACCAGTGCTTTATAAAGCCTCAATATTACATCCTTGCTTTTATATTCTAGTCCTCTTGAAATGAATGCTAACATTGTATTTGCCTTCCTCACCACAGGCTCCACCGGCAATTTATCCTTTAGGGAGTCCTGTACAAGGACTTCCAAGTCCTTCTGCGCCTCAGTTTTTGAATTTTCTCCCCACTTAGGAGATCAAAGGTGCACGACAATACATTTCCTGGCACTATTTCATCTGTCACTTCTTTGCCCATTCTCCTCATCTGTCTAATTCCTTCTGCAGCCTCTCTCCTTCCTCAAAGCTACCTGCCCCTCCACCTGTCTTCGTATTGTACGCAACAACAAAGTCTTCAATTCTGTCATCCAAGTCATTGACATGTAACGTAAAAAGAATTGGTCCCACTACAGACCACTATGCAAAACCACTAGTCACCGGAAGTCAACGAGATAAGGCTCCCCTTATTCTCACCCTTTGCCTCCTGCCAATCAGCCACTGCTTTATCCATCTTTCCTGTTGAGCACTAACTACTCCATGAGTGGGTATTGTTCAATTAGCTCTTTCAAAGATAACTAATACTAATATGATTAACTAATAAAATCACCAACAAGAGAAGATTTGCAGGTGCTGGAAATCCAAACAACACACAAAAAATGTTGGCAGAACTCAGCAGGCCAGGCAGCATCTATGGAAAAAAGTACAGTTGACATAGCAAGCCGAAACCCTTCAGCAGGAAATGCTATTCAGTAATATCACTTTGTTTAGGGTTTTGAGATAATCAGTGTTCACCAATTAGAATCGGCACGTACAAAAACCTCCCTCTTACTGTGCAATCATGGTGCTTCCTCACTTACCTGATAACCTTCCGTCTTCTTCTGACACCACTTCAGAAGTGCATTCCTCTTGGAGCCGCCATATTCACGAGCCAGTGCTGACAACGGATCTTTTCTCTCCTCCCTTGTATAAAACATATCAATAGTTGCAGATCAATAGTTACATTTTAGAAATTCTGCAGGTGCTCGAATTCCAAACCAATATACGCAAAATACTGGATGAACTCAGCAGCACAGGTAGCATCATCCCTGGAAATGAACAAACAAGTTAACATTCTGGGCCAAGAAATCATCCTGAAGAAGGGTCGTGGCCCAAAACATCGACTATTTATTTTTCATTTCCATGGATGCTGTCTGACATGCTGAATTCCATCAGCATTTTGTGTATATCAATAGTTGCCAGTTTAAAAGCTGGGAAGTATATCAACTCTGACTGGATTTAAGAAGAGTATTTACTTTAACCAACAAACTACAAACAAACTCTGTTATGAACACTGTAACTCGGATAACATATCAGAACCGCTGACTTACAATGAGACCAAAGTTTCACCTCTGTTCACTTTTACAGCAGAAACGGAGACCAGTGAGGACCAAGAACAAGATGGCAGCAGCACTTGGTTGCTTGCATCCTCCAGTCAGCTCGTGATAACTGCTGCAAGCTGAAAGTCGTGGTAAGTACATCTTGCAAAACGTACATTACAGTTCCCATGCAGTCACAAATGAAGGCTGTTCAAAATCTCTCCAGTCTCAGACAGCCAGTATTGGAGCTCTGCTAATTGTAACCTGGGACCAGGATGCTGTCACCAGAGAATAGACAGATGTCAACTGTGAATAATTTATCCCAGGAACACAGAGGCTACACGCTGTACGATCTTGTCATTTTTATTCAGGAACTGGGAGATGCCTCCTGTGGGCAAAACCGATCTCCATTAGGAAGAGGAATGATCTTCAAAACTGGGCATTTACTCAAGAGAGAACATTGACACACCCCAGGGAGTAATCATAGTTGATTCACTATATGCCAATTGGACTTAATTAATGGTGGTCACACATTGTACGTACACTTATCAATGAAGCAAAGGAAAATTCAACCTCAGATTTTGTGGCTCTACAGCTGAAATAATCAGCAATTAAATCTTCTCTAGAGGGTAATAGTGGAGGATTGTTTCTCTGATGAAAGCCTGTGAACTTTTACTGCATATTAAATACGTTAATAATTCTGATGTGAATGTGAAAGATTTGATCAGTAGGCTTGCAGATGACATAAAAGTTGCTGACGCTCGCTGTTGATAGTGAGGAAACTGTCTTCAGCTGCAGGGTGACAGGGCAATGGCAGATTAAATTTAATCCTGACAAGTGTCAGGTGAAGCATTTTGGGAGGACTAACAACACATTGAATGGTAGGAACCTGAGGAGATCGATCAACAAAGGAACCTCGGTGTATGAGCCAAAGGATCCCAAAGATGACATCCCAGGTATTAAGTTAATCAAGAAGCAATAACAGAAGAGATTCACTTGGATATTTCTGGGGCTGAAGCATTTTAATTTTGAGGAGAGACTGGATAGGCTGGGCTTATTTTCCTTGGAGTGCAGGAGGCTTAAGGAGGTGTACAAAATAATGAGAGGAATAGATAAGGCAAACTTTCCCACTCTGCACAAGTGTCTAAATGTACAAGAAATGGCAAGATCAGTGACATACAGATAGAGAGTAAGCCTTGAAAGATGTAAGGGAAAGTAGACAGTGCAGTAATGAAGACATAGAGCATATTGGCCTTCACCCGTTGGGGCATTAGTCATACAATTTGGCATGCTGCAGCTCTCTAAGACTTCAGCCAGGCCAAATCTGGTGTGCAGTTCCAGTTGCCATGTTAGAGGATGAACGTGGAGAAGGTTCATAAGAAGCTCTCAAGGACATTACTTGGATCGAAAGATATTAGCTTTAAGCAGAAGTTGGACAATTTGGATTGTTTTCTCAGAAGCATCATCTGTTAGATATAAAATTATGAGAGGCATAGAGAGGGTGGAAATGTCAAATACTGGAGGGCATAGATTTAAGGTGAGAGTGTAAGTTTAAAGGAGATTGTGCGGAAATTTTTTTCCACACACACTGAATGTCAGCTGCCTGGAGGGTTATAGCCGGCCTGTGGTGTAGTGGCATCAGCAGCAGACTTTGAGGTAAATGGTCCCGAGTTCAAATCCGGCTGACCCCTTGCATGGTCCACATCCATGCTGGGTTGAGTGCCGAGCTAGCAACTCAGCTTTGTAAAACACTGTCAAAATGCTACGGAAACAGCAAAAATCCCACCCGATGCAGTACGAGGCGTGAAAAGGAACAACAATTTTTGAACCTTTGAAATGTCAATAAATGAACCTTTGAAGTACAATTGCAATACCTAGAGATGAGGCATTTCCACAAGCACATGAAGAGCAGGAAATAGGATACAGGCCAGGTGCAGGCAGATGGGATTAAATACAGGTTAATTTATTTATCACGTGCACATTGAAACATACAGTGAACTGCATTGCTTGCATGAACAATCAATACAACTTAAGGATGTGCCACACAATCTGTCGCCACCAAAGTGTGTGCAAAATGTTCAGCTGAGCAACACAAGCAACAATAACGGCATAACGAGCCCCCCCCTCTCTCTCACACCCCCCCCCCAACCAAAACCCAGGACGGGTTGCCTATGGGCCTCCAGCAGACTCAGGGCTTTGGCCATTGACCCTCAACATCCAGATTCGCTAACTTCTGTCTTTGACCTTTGGGCTTCGATCTTTAGTGTAAACCCCAGGACTTGCTGATGATGGGGACCCCTAATTCTAGGCTTTGAACTCTGGACTTGCCTGTGTTGGAACCCTGAACTCTAGACTCAACGGCATGGATGTGGGGTCACTAGCTCTAATGCCTACTGTCCGCATAATCTCTTTTCCCTACACCTGCAGGACCATTAGCCCGTGTGTCTGTGCTGATCTCCATCCACAGGCCATGCTGACCTGAGATCAGTTCATGGCTGTCCTTCATCGTAGAGTGCCGAGACTCCGACCTGACCTCTAACTCTCCCAATCCCTGTCCCTCAAACCTAACCTCAACTGAGATTGTGGGACACCATCGGTATCATGCCTTGCAGTGACATTGTGGGCTGAAGTGCCTGTTCCAATTCTGTACAGAACTATGTTCATTTATATATTTATTAAGATATGCGTGAAATAGGCGTTTCGAGCCCTGCCGCCCAGTAATCCCCATTTTAATCCGAGCCCAATCACGGGACAATTTACAATGACCTATTAACCTACCAACTGGTAGGTCTTTGGACTGTGGGAAGAAACCCACACAGTCATGGGGAGAACGTCCAAACTCCTTACAAGCAGTGGCGGAAATTGAACCTGGGGTCGCTTGTATTGTAGTGTTGTGTTAACCACTACCATACCATACTGTGTTCTCCATAAAGGGCAAAGGTTTAAGGTAATGGTTAAGAGGTAGGAATCTGAAATGGAGTGGTGGAGGCAAAGACTCTCACTGAAGATGTATCTGGAGAAGATTGACCAAGGCTTGGAAGTCTACAGACCAAGAGGGATCAGTATCGATGGGAGCTTGATGACTGTCATGAATACGTTGGCTGAAAGGCTTTTCTCTTTGCTCTATGATTTTAAATTGTGTGGTGATGCTAGCTGAGAGAGAGAAGCAGAAGAGTGCGAAAGTATGGTGTAAAAAACGAACACAAGAAAATCTGTAGATGCTGGAAATCCAAGCAATAAACACAAATGCAGGAGGAACTCAGCAGGCCAGGCAGCATCTATGGAAAAGAGTACAGTTGATGTTTCGGGTCCAGACCCTTCATCAGGACTCAAATGAGATACAAGACTGAAATGGTTGATTGTCTGAAACTGAAGGTAACGCGTCACACCTTGAGCTTAGGTTCGCTATTTTAGACATGCATCTGGAGGAGTGAGAGTGGGAGCCGAAGAATTAAAGTGTCTTGCAAATAGTTGCTCAGGATCACCATTCTGGTCACCCATCGAGTGGAAAGATATCAATAACATTGAAAGAGTATAAAGAACACTTACAAGGATATTGCTGGGACTTGAGGACCTCCATTATAGGGAAAGGTTAGGACTTTATTCTGTGGAATATAGGAGAATGAGATCACATAGAGGTTCTTTTTCCACTCAAGTAGAGGTCAAAGGTTAAGGGTGAAAGGTGAAATATTTAAGGGGAACCTGAGGGGAATTTCTTCAGTCCGAGGGTGGTGTAAGAATGCTAGTAAAAGACGCGGATGTGATTGCAACAGTTAAGTTTGGGTAAATACAGGGATGGGAGAGGTACGGATGGCTGTGGTCCAGGTGCAGGTTGATGAGTCTAGACAGAATAACAGTTTGGCTCAGACTAGTTGGGCTTGTTTCTGTGCTATGTTGTTCTACGTCTCTATGACCGCTACCCCTGACATAGCTTGGTTAAAATTATCTTAACTACACTGTTCAATAACTCTATCAGATTTAGCATAAACATTAATGCTTAAAGACTATAACTGTGTTAGATATGCAAGGGTGGTTCAGTGACTTGGTCACATGACCCTTACCTGAGGCGGCTACGTGCAGTTGGCGTTACTGAAGCTGTAGGGGATGAAGATGTCAAGGACAACTGTGGTGAGGTGGTAGTCATTCCCATCAATGATGATGGTGAGGAGCTATCTGTGACTGTCAGATCACGTTTAATCTCCTCACTGCTTCTTCGAGACACTGCAGGAAGAAAGTTAAAAACATGACAAAGACACGGCACCAGTTTTAAAAGACGATCAGAGCCTGTTAGAACTTGTCTGCGGAGCAGGAGATTGCTTGGGTTAATAGTAACTAAGGTTAATTAGCAAGGGCCAGTAAAAAGATGCAGGGTTTGAACAGATCGGGCATTGATGATGTGACAGTTAAGTAAGTGGGCAGTGTTAAGAGTGGCTTTGCCTTAACAGGCTTGTGGGAGAGTGCAAGTGTAAAAAGACCCTGATTGGAGCTATATACAGGCCTCCTAACAGTAGCCAGGATGTGCAGTACAAATTATAACAGGAGAAAAAAAGGCATGTAAAAAGGGCAATGTTGCAATAGTCATGGGGGAATTTCAATATGTAGATAGATTGGGAAAATTAGGTTGGTGCTTGATCCCAAGAGAGAGATTTTGTAAAATGCCTACAAGGTGCTTTTTAGAGCAACCTGTAGTTGAGCCCACAAGGGGACCAGCAATTCTGGGTGTCATGTAATGACCCAGATTTGGTTAGAGAGCTTAAAGTAAAGGAAGCCTTAGGAGGCAGTGATCATAATATGACAGGATTCACGCCACAGTTTGAAGAGGAGAAGCTAACATCAGATGTATCAGTGGAGTAAAAGGAATTGAGAGGAGTTGACCAAAGTTGATTGGAAGGGGACACCAGCGGGGATGATAGAAGAACAACAACGGCTGGAGTTTCTGGGGGCAACCTGAAAGGCAGAATATCACAAAGATGAAGATGTACTCTAAAAGGAGGATGAGGCAACTGTGGGTGGCAAGAGGAGTCAAAGACAGCATAAAACCAAAACAGAGGGCAAAAACAGTGGGGAGTTAGAGGATTGGGAAGATTTTAAAAACCAACAGAAGGCAACTAAAATAAAAATGACAGAAAAGATGAAATCTGAAAGTAAGCTAGTCAATAATATAAAAGAGGATACCAAAAGCTTTTCCAAGCACATAAAGAGTAAAAAAGATGAGAATATTGGACTGCTGGAAAATGACGATGGAGAAGTAGCAATGGGAGCAAAGAAATAATGGATGTACTTAATAAGTATTTTACATCAATTTTCACAGTGGAAGACACTAGCAGTATGTCAGAAATTCGAGTGTCAGGGAACAGAAGTGGGTGTAGTTGCTTTTTCTAAGGAAGGGCACTTGGGAAGAGATGGACTACACACCAGGGTTCTCAAATAGGTAGTTGGAGAGATTGCAGATGCATTAGTAATGATCTTTCAAGAATTACTAGAGTCTGGAATGATTCCGGAGGACTGGAAAATTACAAGTATCACTCAACTCTTTAAAAAAGGAGGAGGGTATAAGAAAGAAAATGATAGGCCAGTTAGCCTGACTTCAGAGGATGGGAAGATGCTGGAGTCCTTTACTAAGGATGAGCTTTCGGGGTACTTGGAGGCACCTGATAAATTAGGTCCAAGCCACCACGGGGATTTCTTGCCTGACAAATCTTCTGGAATTCTTTGAGGAAATAACACAAAGGATGGACTACGGAGAGTCTTTGGATGTAGTTCACTTGGATTTACAGAAGGCTTCTGACAAGGTGCAGCACATCAGGCTGCTTAAGAAGACATAAGTCCATGGTATGACAGCAAAGACTACCATGGATAAAAGACTGACTGATTGCCAGGAGGCAAAATAAAGGGGGCCTATTCTGGTTATGTACACAACACTGTACACTCTTTTCTCATGGATGCTGCCTGACCTGCTGAGTTCTTCCAGCATTGTGTACGTATTCTTTGATCCACAGCATCTGCAGTTGTATTCTTGTGCCTATTCTGGTTGGCAGGTGGTGGCTAGTGATGTCCTGCAGGGGTTGTACTGGGATCATTTCATTTCACATTGATATATCAAGTTTACAGATGGTAGATGGAGGGACAGGCAGGGAGGCTTCAGAAGAACTGATTAAGAGGATGACAAAGAAGTGGCAGATGTAATAGCATGTAGGAAAGTTTATCGTCATACGCTTTGGAAGAAGGAATAAAAGTGTAGAGTATTTCCAAATGGGGGAAGATATTCCAAAATCAGAGGTGCAAAGGGAGTTGGTATTCCTTGCGCAGGATTTCCTAAACATTGAGATGGTGGTGAGGAAGGCAAATTCAATGTTAGCATTCAGTTTGAGAGGACTAGCATACAAGACAAGGATGTGATGCTGAAGCTTGTAAAGCATTGATCAGACTACATAGAGTGTAGCTTCCAGCCCCTTATGACAAGATGTGCTAGCTTTGGAGAGGGTCCAGAGGAGGTTCATGAGAATGATTCCAGGGTTAATGTATAAGAAGTATTTGATGTAATTCTACTTGCTGGAGCTTAGAAGAATGAGGAGGAAACTCATTTAAACCTATAGAATATCGAAAGGCCTAGATAGAGCGTATGTGGAGAGGATGCTTCCTATAGTGGGGGAGTCGAGGACCACAGGGCAAAGTCTCAGAATAGAAGGTCATCTATTTAGAACTGAGATGAGAAGGAATTTGTTTAGCTAAAGGTTGGTGAATGTATGGAATTCATTTCCACAGTCAGTTGTGGAGTCCAAGACATTGGGTATATATAAAGCAGAGGCTGATAGGTTCTTGGCTAGTCAGGGCATCAAAGGTTACGGGGAGAATGGGGTTGAGACGGACAATAAATCAGCCATACACAAGACAATAAGATGCAGGAGCAGAGTTAGGCCATTTGACCCATCGAGTTTGCTCCGTCATTTCATCACGGCCGATCTATTTGTCCCTTCATGCCCTGACCAATCAAGAATCTATCAACCTCTGCCTTAAATATACATAAAGACCTGACCCTCACAGCTGCCTGTGGCAAAGAAATGCACAGATTCACTGCAGTAAAGTCCACCTCATCTCATCTCCATTCTGAGATGATGCCCTGCTATTCTGCAGCTGTAGCCCCTGGTCTTAGACACTCGCAGCATAGAAAACATCCTCTCCCTATCCGCTCTTTCAAAGCCTTTCACCATTCCATAGGATTCAGTGCCGTCACCCCACATTCTTCTGAATTCTAGTGAACACAGACCCAGAGCCATCAAACGCACTTCAAATGACAAGCTGTTCAAAACCTGGAATAATTTTCGGGAACCTCTTTTGAATCCTCTGTAATGTAAGCACATCCTTTCTAAGATGAGGACACAAAACTGCTCACAATACTCCAGGTGAGGCCTCACGAGTGCTTTATAAAGTCGTAACATTGCATCCTTGCTTTTATATTACAGTCCTCTTGAAATTCTGGCAGCCCAATCAGCAGCAGGGGCAGGCCACTGTGACTGAGGTTTCTCTCAGATCGGCGACGCTTGTTTAAAAGCACAGAAGGGACAAGCAGGGCAGACATTGTTGGGACTCATCCTGTGGTGATAGTAGGAGTGTCAGGCTTTGGCTCAAAGGAGGCTTTAGCTCAAAAGAGGTATTGGCTTTGGGTAACTTTCTGTTAAGGTTCTCTTTTTTTCCCTCTGACTGTACCTAGTGTAGTAAATGGCTGCTGTGTGTTCTTCATGCCGGATGTTGGAGAACTGGGAGACCCAGATTCTCCCGGGGAACTACATTTGCGTGAAGTGCATCCGGCTGCAGCTCCTTGTTGACCGTGTTAGGGATCTGGAGCAGCAGCTGGATGACCTTCCGTTTGTATGGGAGAGTGTACAGATAATCAATCAGAATTACAGGGAAGTCGTCACCCCTACGTTGCAGGAAGTGAGTAGCTGGGTGACTGTCAGGAGAAATGGAAATGTGAGTAAGCAGTTAGTGCAGAGCTCCCCCGTGGTCATTCCCCTCATTAATAAGTGTGCCACTTTGGATACTGTTGTGGGGGATGATCTCCCAGGGGAATGCCACAGAGACCAAGTAACTGTCACTGCGCATGGGTCCATGGTGCAGAAGGGAAAGAGAGAGAAGGGGTAGTGATAGGGGAGGGAACAGATGTGAGATTCTGTGGAGGTGAATGGGACACCCGAATGGTATGTTGCCTCCTAGGTGCCAGAGTCAGGGACATCTTGGATCGTGCCCACAACATTTTGGAGAGGGAGGGAGCACAGCCGATGCCTTGGTACATATTGGTACCAATGACATAGGAAGGAAAATCAAAGAGTCCTGAAAAGAGAATTTAGAGAGGTAGGCAGAAAGCTGAGAAGTGGGACCTCCAGGGGTAATTTCTGGATTGCTGCCTGCGCAACGTGCCAGGGAGGGTAGAAACATTATGATTGGGCAGACTAATGTGTGGCTGAGAAGCTGGGGCAGGGCTTCAGGTTCTTTAGATCACTGGGATCTCTTCTGGAGGGAAGATATGACGGGTTGCGCCTGAACCCGAGGGGGACCGATACTCTCGCGGGCAGGCTTGTTAGAGCTGTTGGGAAGAGTGCTAATAAAGCAAAGATGTCAGGAAGGGCAGGCAGATGATAGGACAAAATTGCAGCCAGCAGGGTGAGTATCAGTGCATTATGGAATCAGAAAGGGTAGCAAATACAGCACTCCAGAGTGTTATATCTCAATGCACGGAGTGTAAGAAATAAGGTGGATGATCTTGTTGCACTATTACAGATTGCCAGGTATGATGTTGTGGCCATCACTGAATCCTGGCTGAAGGATGGTTGTAGTTGGGAGGTAAATGTCCAAGGTTACATGTTGTATTGCAGGGACAGGAAGTTAGGCAGAGGGGGTACTGTGGTTCTGCTAGTAAAGAGTGGCATGAAATCAGTAGAAAAATGTGACATAGGATCAGAAATGTTGAATCCTTTTGGGCTGAGTAAGAAACTGCAAGGGTAAAATGATCCTGAGGCCTCCCAACAAGAGCTGGGATTTGGACCACAGATTACAACAGGAAAGAGAAAAGGTGCATCAAAACAGCAATATTATGATAGTCACGGGAGGTTTCAAATTGCAGGTCAATTGGGAAAATCACTTTGGTAATGGATCTCAAGAAATGTGTCTGTTGAATATCTACGAGATGGTTTTTTAGAGCACTTTGTCATTGAGCCTACTAGGGGATCAGCTATACTGAACTGAGTGTTATGTAATGAACCAGAGGTGATTAGGGAGTTTAAGGAAAGAGAACCTTTACGAGCCAGTGATTGCAATTTGAAATTTGAAATTTGACAGGGAGAAAGTAAAGTCTGACGTAGCAGTATTTCAGTGGAGTAAAGGAAATTACAGTGGTATGAGAGAGGATATGCTGGCAGGGATGACAGAAGAACAGCAATGGCGTGAGTTTCTGGGAAAAATGAGGAAGGTGCAGGATAGATGTATTCCGAAAACCAAGAAAAACTCAAATGGCAAAATAGTACAACAAAATAGTACAGGGAAATCCAAGCGAATGTAAAAGCAAAAGCGACAGCAGACAATACAGGAACAATTAGTGGGAAGACAGAGGATTGGGAAGCTTTTAAAAACCTACAGAGAGCAACTACGAGTCATTAGGAGGGAAAAGATGAAATATGAAAGCAAGCTAGCAAACAATATCAAAGTGGATAGTAAAAGCTTCTTCAAGTATATAAAAATATAAAAGAGAATTGAGAGTGGGTATAGGAGCTCTAGAACATGAAGCCGGAAAAATTATAATGAGGGGCAAGGAGATGGCAGATGAACTAAATGAGTATTTTGCATCAGTCTTCACTGGAACACACAACAGTGTGCCAGATATTGAAGGGTGTGAGGGAAGAGAAGTTAGCCTGAGCTCAGTGGCTGGGAAGATGCTGGAGTCAACTGTTAAGAATGAGGCTCTGGACTACCTGGTGACACGTGGCAAGATAGGACCAAGTCAGCATGGTTTTCTTGCAGGACAAACCTGTTGGAATTCTTTGAGGAGATTACAAGTAGGGTAGATACAGAGGATGCAGTAGATGTTGAACATTTGGACATCCAAAAGGCCTTTGACAAGGTGCCACACATAAGGCTGCTTACTAAGTTAAGAACGCATAGTATTACAGGAGAGTTACTAGCATGGTTGATTGGTAGGAGGCAAGGAGTGGGAAGAAAACGAGCGGTTGGCTGCCAGTGACTAGTGCTGTTCCATAAGGGTTGGTGTTGGAACCACTGTATTGTATGCTGTATATCAATGACTTGGATGGTGGAATAGATAGCTTTGTTGCCGTGTTTGTAGATGATACAAAGATTGGTGGAGGGGCAGATAGTGTTGAGGAAGCAGGTAGGCTGCAGAAAGACTTAGATGAGGAGAATGGGCAAGAAAGTGGCAAATGAAATATAATGTTGAAAAATGCATGGACATGCACTTTGATAGTAGAAATAAATTTGTGGACCATTTTCCAAATGGGGAGAAAATCCAAAAATCTGAGATACAGTGGGACTTGAGAGTCCTTGTTCAGAACATCCTAAAGGCTAACTTGTAGGTTGAGTTGGTGATGAGGAAGGCAAATGCAATGTTAGCATTCATTTCAAGAGGTCTAGAATACAAGCACTGGGATGTGATGGTGAGGCTTTATAAGGCACTGGTGAGGCCTCACCTTGAGTACTGCGAACAGTTTTGGGCTCTTTATCTTAGAAAAGATGTGCTGGCATTGGAGAGGGTTCAGATGAGGTTCACAAGGATTCTGAGAATGAAGGGGCTATTATATGAGGAATGTTTGTTGGCTCTGGGTCTGTACTCACTGGAACTTAGAAGGATGAGAGGGGGATCTCATTGAAACCTTTCGAATGTTGAAAAGCCTAGACAGAGTAGATGTGGAAAGGATGTTTTCCATGGTGGGGGAGTCTAGGACAAGAGGGCACAGCCTCAGGATAGAGGAGCATCCATTTAAAACAGAAATGAGGGGAAAGTTCTTTAGCTAGAAGTGGTGAATTTGTGGAATTTGTTACCACGGTCAGCTGTGTATTTATGGCAGAGCTTGACAGGTTTTTGATTAGACATGGCATCAAAGGTTATGGGGAGAAGGCCAGGGAGTAGGGGGGAGAAAAGTATCAGCCACAATTGAATGATGGAGCAGATTTGATGGGCTTAATGGCCTAAATTTGCTCCTATGCCTTATACTGTAAAATAAAGCTAACATTGCTTTTACCTTCTACACCACAGACTCAACCTGCAAATTAACCTTTAGGGAATCCTGCACAAGCTCTCCCAAGTCCCTATGCAATTCCATTTTTGTATTCTCTCTCCATTTTGAAAATTGTCAACCCTTTCATTTCTTCTACCAAAGTGCATGACCACACACCTATTGACACCGTGTTCCATTTTCCATGTCTTTGCCCATTCTCAATCTGTCTAAATCTTTCTGTAGCTTCTCTGCTTCCTCAAAACTAACTGCCCTCCACCTATCTTCGTATCATATGCAAACTTTGCAACAAAGCCATCAACTCCTTCATCCAAATCACTGACATATAGCGTAAAAAGAATTGGCCCCAACACTGACCCCCGTGGAACACCACTAGTCACCAACAGCCAACCAGAAAAGGCTCCCTTTATTCCCATTCTTTGCCTCCTGCCAATCGGCCACTGCTTTATCCTTGTTAGAATCTTTCCTGTAATAACATGAAATCGTAGCTTGTTAAGTAGCCTCATGTGTGGCACCCTGTCAAAGGTCTTTTGAAAATCCAAGAATATAACATCAGCCGATTCTCCTTTGTCTATCCCGCTTGTTTTTTCTTTAAAGAATTCCAACAGGTTTATCAGGTAAGATTCTCCCTTGAGGAAACCATGCTGACTTTGGCCTATTTTATCGTGTGCCTCCAAGTACCCCAAAACCACATCCTTAACAAATGACTCCAGTGTCTTCTCAACCATGACAGTCAGTTTAACTGGCCTACAATTTCCTTTCATCTGTCTCTCTCCCTTCTTGAAGAGTGGAATGACATTTGCAATTTTCCAGTCTTATGGAACCGTTCCAGAATCTAGTGATTCTTGACAGATCATTACTAATGCCTCCATAGTCTCTTCAGCCACCTCCTTCAGAACCCTGGAGTGTACACCATTTGGTCCAGATGACGTATCTAATTTCAATTTTCAGTTTCCCCAAGAACCTTCTCCCTAGAAATGGTAACCACACACTTTATGACCCCTGACACCTGGAGCTTCCACCATACTGCTAGTGTCTTCCACAGTGAAGACCAATGCAAATACAGTTTAAGTCAGAAGTTTACATACACTTAGGTTGAATTCATTAAAACTCATTGCTTAACCATTCCACAGATTTCATAATAGCAAACTATAGTTTTGGCAAGATGTTGAGGACATCTACTTTGTGCATGACACAAGTAATTTTTTCCAACGATTGTTTACAGACAGATTATTTCACTTTTAATTTATCGCAATTCCAGTGGGTCAGAAGTTTACAAACAAAATCAAAAGAAATCAGCCAGGACATCAGAAAAAAAATTGTGGACTTCCACAAGTCTGGTTCATCCTTGTGAGCAATTTCCAAATGCCTGAAGGTACCACATTCATCTGTATAAATAATAGTATGCACGTGTAAACGTCATGGGACCACGTAGCCGTCATACCGCTCAGGAAGGAGACGCATTCTGTCTCCTATAGATGAACGTACTTTGGCGCAAAAAGTCCAAATCAATCCCAGAACAACAGCAAAGGACCTTGTGAAGATGCTGGAGGAAACAGGTAGACAAGTATCTATATCCACAGTAAAACGAGTCCTATATTCACATAACCTGAAAGGCTGCTCAGCAAGGAAGAAGCCACTGCTCCAAAACCGCCATAAAAAAGCCAGACTACATACAGCTTGCAAGTGCACATGGGGACAAATATCTTACTTTTTGGAGAAATGTCCTCTGGTCTGATGAAACAAAAAATTGAACTGTCTGGCCATAATGACCATTGTTATGTTTGGAGGAAAAAAGGTGAGGCTCGCAAGCCAAAGAACACCATCCCAACCGTGAAGCATGGGGGTGGCAGCATCATGTTGTGGGGGTGCTTTGCTGCAAGATGGACTGCTGCACTTCACAAAATAGATGGCATCATGAGGAAGGAAAATTATGTGGATATATTGAAGCAACATCTCAAGACATCAGCCAGGAGGTTAAAGCTCGGTTGCAAATGGGTCTTCAAAATGGACAATGACCCCAAGCATACCTCCAAAGTTGTGGCAAAACTGCTGAAGGACAACAAAGTCAAGGTATTGGAGTGGCCATCACAAAGTCCTGACCTCAATCCGATAGAAAATTTGTGGGCAGAATTGAAAAAGCGTGTGCGAGCAAGGAGGCCTACAAACCTGACTCAGTTACACCAGTTCGATCTGGAGGAATGGAACAAAATTCCAGCAACTTATTGTGAGAAGTTTGTGGAAGGCAACCCAAAATGTTTGACCCAAGTTAAACAATTTAAAGGCAATGCTACCAAATACTAACAAAGTGTATGTAAACTTCTGACCCACTGGGAATGTGATGAAAGAAATAAAAGCTGAAATAAATCATTTGCTCTACTATTATTCTGACATTTCACATTCTTAAAATAAGGTAGTGATCTTAATTGACCTAAGACAGGGAATGTTTTCTAGGATTAAATGTCAGGAATTGTGAAAAACTGAGTTTAAGTGTATTTGGCTAAGGTGTATGTAAATTTCTGATTTCAACTGTATTTATTCAGTTTGCTTGCCATTTCGTTACTACCTCTCCAGCATTGTTTTCCAGCAGTCAGATATCCACTCTCACCTCTCTTTTACATTTTATGTGTCTGAGTAAACGTTTGGTATCCTCTTTAATATTATTGGCTAGCTTACTTTTATATTCCATATTTACCTTCTTAATTACTTTTTTAGTTGCCTTCTGTTGGTATTTAAAAGCTTTTGAATCCTCTAACTTCCCACTAATTTTTGCTCTATTATATGGCCTCTCTTTAGATTTTATGTTGGCTTTGACTTCTCTTGTTAGCCACAGCTGTGTCATCTTGCCTTTAGAATACTTCTTCCTCTTTGGGATGTTTTTATCCCCTGCCTTCTGAATTGCTTCCAAAAATTCCAGCCATTGCTGTTCTGCCGTGATCCATGCCAATGTGCTTTTCCAATCAATTCTGGCCAACTCTCCTTTCATGCCTCTTTATCCACTGCAATACTGGTACATCTGACTTTAGCCTCTCCTTCTCAAATTTCAGGGTGAATTCAATCATATTATGATCTCTTTCCCCTCGGGGTTCTTTTACCTTAAGCTCTCTAACAATCCCGGTTCATTGCACACCATCAGAATACCTGATCCCCTAGTGGGCTCAGTTACGAGCTGCTCTAAAACACCATCTCATAGGCATTCTTGGAAACCAGCACCAACCTGATTTTCCCAATCTACCTGCATATTAAAATCCCCCATGACTATTGTAACATTGCCCTTTTGGCGTGCATTTTCTATCTCCCGTTGTAATTTGTAGACTACAGCCTTACTACTGTTTGAGGGTCTGTATATAACTCCCATCAGGGTCTTATTACACTTGCAGTTCCTCAGCTCCATCCACAATCAATCAACACTTTCTGACCCTCTGTCACCTCTTTCTAATGATTTGATTTCATTTTTTACCAATGCCACCTCTGCCTGTCCTTTCGATACAGTCTGTATTCTTGGACATCAATCTCCCAGTTATAATGTCTACAACATCATACATGCCAAACTGTCACTGTGTCACAAGTTCATCTACCTTAATCATATACTGCGCACGTTCAGAGTTAACACTTTGTCCTGTAATCACCCTTCCAATTAAGTCCACCTTTTTCGTTGCAACTCATCCTGTTGTCTGCAATGTTGCTCTTATCATCAGCCTCGCCTTGCTAGGATTGTCACTACACATTGACTGTTTGTAAACCAACTACATCATCTTCAGCACTATCACTCCAGTTCCCATCACCCTGCCAAATTAGTTTAAATCCACCTGAACAACTCTAGCCAACCTGCCCACAAGAATATTAGACCCCCTCGGGTTCAGATGTAACCCGTCCCTTTTGTGAAGGTCATACCTTCCCAGGAGAGATCCCAAAGATCCTGAAATCAGAACCCCTGCCACCCGCACCAATTCTTTAGCCATGCACTGACCTGCCAAATCATCCTATTCTTACCCTCACTGACACGTGGCACAGGCAGCAATCCTGAGATTACTAGCCTGGAGGCCCTCTGTTACTCAGCTTTCTACCTAGCTTCCTAAAATCTCTCTTCAGGTCCTCCTCAGCTTGTCTACTTATGTCTTTGGTGCCAATATGTACCAAGACTTCTGGCAGTTCACCCTCACCCTTGAGAATGCCAAGGACCTGATCCGAGACATCCCTGATCCTGGCACCAGGGAGGCAACATACCATCCCGGTGTCTCTACTGCTCCCAGAGAACCTCGTCTCTGTTCTTCTAACTAAGGAATCCCCTAACAACACTGCAGTCTTCTTCATCTCTCTGCTCTTCTGAGCCACAGCACTAGCTTCAATGCCAGAGACCCAGTCACTGTTGCTTCCCCCCGGTAGGTCATCGCACTCGACAGTATCTAAAGTTGTATACTTATTATCGAGGCGAATGGCCACCGGTGTACTCTGTACTGGCTGTGCATTTCCCCTCCTCCTCCTCCCGAGAGTCACCCTGTCACCTGTCTCCTACATCCTAGTGGTGACTACCTCCCTGAAGTTCCTGTCTATCACCTCCTCATTCTCCTGTGAGAGTGGAAGGTCATCGAGCTGCAGTACAAAACACTGCCCCTGGAGCCATTCTCACTAACCTACTATGCCCTAACAAATGAGGAATGAACAAATAAGGAGGGAGGGAGGGAGAGAGAGAGGGGGAAGAGAGAGGGAGAGGGAGAGAGAGGGAGAGGGAGAGAGAGGGGGAGGGGGAGGGGGAGGGGGGGAGAGAGAGAGAGAGAGGGAGAGAGGGAGGGAGGGAGGGAGGGAGAGAGAGAGAGAGAGAGAGAGAGAGAGAGGGAGAGAGGGAGGGAGGGAGAGAGAGAGAGAGAGAGAGAGAGAGAGAGGGAGGGAGGGAGGGAGGGAGGGAGGGAGAGAGAGAGAGAGAGAGAGGGAGAGAGAGAGGGAGGGAGGGAGGGAGGGAGGGAGAGAGAGAGAGAGAGAGGGAGAGGGAGAGGGAGAGGGAGAGTGAGAGTGAGAGTGAGAGAGAGAGAGAGAGAGAGAGAGAGAGAGAGAGAGAGAGAGAGAGAGAGAGAGAGAGAGACTGAGACTGAGTCACAAGACAACAGGCCGCACCCAAACCTGATCTCACCTAAGCCTGATGAGCTACAGCCACTCTAAACACTGGCACTTTCCAAAACAATGGCCTCTCCACTTGCTCTTCAATAATTTTTATTGAGCCTTTCTAATGAATCCCTGCTGATTGGATGCTCCTCAACTGAAAGAGACTACTGTGAAACTCTGCCTTTAAAATCTCATTTGCCCTCCTGATTAAAATGTAGCTCTTCTTACGCACCCTTGACGTGGATTGCTCAACTGAGAGAAAAAAAAACTGGCGTGAAGCTCCGCTTTTAAATCTTGAACACGGACCTGACTGAAAGGTAGCTAGTTTTATGCACTGATTCTCTTGCTGATTAATCATTCCTCAACTCAGAATCTGCTGGGAAACTCTGCCTATAAAATCTCAATTGCCCCACACCCCTGATATGGATTGTCCAACCCAGCGAACACTGGTGTGAAACTCTGCTTTTAAAACTAACGGAGTGTCAGAGCTGATTTGAATGGCCTAATTCTGCTCCAATGTCTTATGATCACTGAAACCCTACTTCTGGAGCCTGACATTCATCAATGGGAAGACAGTACAATGATTTAAACTAGATAAGCACAATAGTTCATTCTCGGACAAGTCTCAAGCTGTACCAAAAATACTGGACTGAAAACTATCCAAGTTTTTTTTCCTGGATATGCATCTTTGAAATTTCACTTCAAATTAATTGTTTGACTCTCTAGAGTTTTCGATCTATGATCAAATGAGAAGATGGGAAAGCTTCCACGCCACATATAGAGAAACTGTAGAAAATCTGATTCAAGATTAAAATCTTATTTTACTGAAAAAAATACTTGTACATTCTGCCTCTGAGTTTAGTAATGAAGTGGTCAAATTGAAAAGAATTCTAAAAATAAAAAAAAAATGCAGATGCTGGAGATCTGAAATAAAAGCAGAAAATGATAGAAAAATTCAGCAGCATCTGTGGGGAGAGAGAATTTGGCAACTTGCCCCTGAGAAATCAAAGGAGTTAGGATCACAAACAAGAGAAATTCTGCAGATGCACGTAAAATGCTGGAGGAACTCAGCAGGCCAGGCAGCATCTATGGAGAAGAGCAAACAGTCAATGTTTCGGGGTGATGAAGAATCTTTTCCATAGATACTGCCTGGCCAGCTGAGTTACTCCAGCATTTTGTGTATATTACAGGAGTTAGGATGTTGTGCGTAAGTCTTTGGAGGTGAAATTTGGATTATTATGTGCAGTTCTAGTCACTTACCTGCAGGGAGGATGGTAATAAGATTGAAAGAAAACAGAGATAAATTTACAAGTTTGTTGCTGGGATTTGAGGACCTGAGTTATAGGGAAAGGTTGAATAAGTTAGAACTTTATTCCCTGGAGCGTGGGAGAATGAGGGAAGATTTGATTGAGGTACAGAAAATTATGAGTGTTAGAGATAAGGTAAATGCAAGAAGGCTGTTTCCACTGAGATTGAGTGAGACTAGAACTATTGGTTAAAGGTGAATATTTAAGAAGAACCTGAAGGGGAACACCTTCACTTGGAGGGTGGTGGGAGTGTGGAATGAGCTGGCAGTGGAAGCGGGTTTGGCTGCAACATTTAAGAGAAGTTTCAACAAGTACGTGGATGTTAGGGGTATGGAAGGCTATGGTAGGTTGATAGGCCTAGGCAGAATTAACAGTTTGGGATGTACTAATGGACCAATAACCCTAATTTGGGGTGGGCTGAAGGGCCCAATTTCTGCTGCTGTAGCTTTCTGACCCTATTCCACTTCCCCCTCCTGACAGTCATCCAACTGTCAGAAGAGCTGTAGCTCTTATCTATCAGCTTCTCATCCTCCTAAATGTCATCTCAAAAGGCCCATTTGCTTTTTAAATCTGGTGCTAAGCAGATCACAAGCTCTGCAGAAAATTCTGACAGGGACAGTTCTGCATTCAGTTCTGGTTGACCCGTTATAAGCAAGACGTGATGGCTTTAGAGGGGGTGCGCAAGAAGCGTATCATGATGCTTTCTGGCTATTGGGCATTGCTGTAAGGACAGGCTGGGCAAACACAGGTTGTTTTCTTTGGAATGGCTGAGGGGAGATCAGATAGAAATTTATAAAGTTATGAGTAGACAGTATATAGAGAAGACAGCTGCTATCTTTTCCCCTGAATTGAAACACCATTGAAATAAATGCATGCATTTAAGGTGAGAGGGATGGGTACCTGGAATGCACTACAGAGGTGGGGTTAGATGCAAGGTCCTTGGAACAACCTAGCAGACAACTTTGTTATGAAACTGCATGATACTGTAGTTAAGAGAACTGATGCAGTTTCCAAGGCTAAGGGTGGTCACCAAATATTGCTTTTAGTTCTTTTTTATTGATATTTATAAACTTTTCATTCCATTATTTTGAAACCATATTTGCTTGACAGAATTTTTTTACGTGTGCCTTAAGAGTTTGGTACAGTACTGTACAAGTGGAAGGAGAAACTGGAAACTACAATGTAGCTGCTTAATTCAAAACGTGTGACAAATAAGGAAACTACAGGCCACTTGGCAAAATTCAAAGCAGTCAGGCAAAATCACTGGGTTTACAAAAGGAAAATCACATTTGACCCATTATTGGAGTAAATAAAGGAGAATTGGTGAACGTACCACATTTCAATTTCCAGAAGGTATTTGAAAGAGTGCTGCACTAAAGGTTTTGTAGAAAATAAAAGCTCATGGTAGATTACAGATGGGTGTGGATAGATCAGCTGGATCACATAAAACAGAGTGTTGGCTTCAGTGGGTCTGTTGCTGTTTGGCAAAATGTAGAGTGCCATGCCACAGGAGTCATGCTGGAGCTGAACATGATCAGCTGGATCACATAAAACAGAGTGTTGGCCTCAGTGGGTCTGTTGCTGTTTGGCAGAATGTAGAGTGCCATGCCACAGGAATTGTGCTGAGGCTGAACATGATCAGCTGGATCACATAAAACAGAGTGTTGGCCTCAGTGGGTCTGTCGCTGTTTGGCAGAATGTAGAGTGCCATGCCACAGGAGTCGTGCTGGAGCTGAACATGATCAGCTGGATCACATAAAACAGAGTGTTGGCCTCAGTGGGTCTGTCGCTGTTTGGCAGAATGTAGAGTGCCATGCCACAGGAGTCGTGCTGGAGCTGAACATGATCAGCTGGATCACATAAAACAGAGTGTTGGCCTCAGTGGGTCTGTTGCTGTTTGGCAGAATGTAGAGTGCCATGCCACAGGAATTGTGCTGGAGCTGAACATGATCAGCTGGATCACATAAAACAGAGTGTTGGCTTCAGTGGGTCTGTTGCTGTTTGGCAGAATGTAGAGTGCCGTGCCACAGGAATTGTGCTGGAGCTGAACATGATCAGCTGGATCACATAAAACAGAGTGTTGGCCTCAGTGGGTCTGTTGCTGTTTGGCAGAATGTAGAGTGCCATGCCACAGGAATTGTGCTGGAGCTGAACATGATCAGCTGGATCACATAAAACAGAGTGTTGGCTTCAGTGGGTCTGTTGCTGTTTGGCAGAATGTAGAGTGCCATGCCACAGGAGTCGTGCTGGAGCTGAACATGATCAGCTGGATCACATAAAACAGAGTGTTGGCTTCAGTGGGTCTGTTGCTGTTTGGCAGAATGTAGAGTGCCGTGCCACAGGAATTGTGCTGGAGCTGAACATGATCAGCTGGATCACATAAAACAGAGTGTTGGCCTCAGTGGGTCTGTTGCTGTTTGGCAGAATGTAGAGTGCCATGCCACAGGAATTGTGCTGGAGCTGAACATGATCAGCTGGATCACATAAAACAGAGTGTTGGCCTCAGTGGGTCTGTTGCTGTTTGGCAGAATGTAGAGTGCCATGCCACAGGAATTGTGCTGGAGCTGAACATGATCAGCTGGATCACATAAAACAGAGTGTTGGCTTCAGTGGGTCTGTTGCTGTTTGGCAGAATGTAGAGTGCCATGCCACAGGAATTGTGCTGGAGCTGAACATGATCAGCTGGATCACATAAAACAGAGTGTTGGCTTCAGTGGGTCTGTTGCTGTTTGGCAGAATGTAGAGTGCCATGCCACAGGAATTGTGCTGGAGCTGAACATGATCAGCTGGATCACATAAAACAGAGTGTTGGCTTCAGTGGGTCTGTTGCTGTTTGGCAGAATGTAGAGTGCCATGCCACAGGAATTGTGCTGGAGCTGAACATGATCAGCTGGATCACATAAAACAGAGTGTTGGCTTCAGTGGGTCTGTTGCTGTTTGGCAGAATGTAGAGTGCCATGCCACAGGAGTCGTGCTGGAGCTGAACATGATCAGCTGGATCACATAAAACAGAGTGTTGGTCTCAGTGGGTCTGTTGCTGTTTGGCAGAATGTAGAGTGCCGTGCCACAGGAATTGTGCTGGAGCTGAACATGATCAGCTGGATCACATAAAACAGAGTGTTGGCCTCAGTGGGTCTGTTGCTGTTTGGCAGAATGTAGAGTGCCATGCCACAGGAATTGTGCTGGAGCTGAACATGATCAGCTGGATCACATAAAACAGAGTGTTGGCCTCAGTGGGTCTGTTGCTGTTTGGCAGAATGTAGAGTGCCCTGCCACAGGAGTCGTGCTGGAGCTGAACATGATCAGCTGGATCACATAAAACAGAGTGTTGGCCTCAGTGGGTCTGTTGCTGTTTGGCAGAATGTAGAGTGCCGTGCCACAGGAATTGTGCTGGAGCTGAACATGATCAGCTGGATCACATAAAACAGAGTGTTGGCTTCAGTGGGTCTGTTGCTGTTTGGCAGAATGTAGAGTGCCATGCCACAGGAATTGTGCTGGAGCTGAACATGATCAGCTGGATCACATAAAACAGAGTGTTGGCTTCAGTGGGTCTGTTGCTGTTTGGCAGAATGTAGAGTGCCATGCCACAGGAGTTGTGCTGGAGCTGAACATGATCAGCTGGATCACATAAAACAGAGTGTTGGCCTCAGTGGGTCTGTTGCTGTTTGGCAGAATGTAGAGTGCCGTGCCACAGGAATTGTGCTGGAGCTGAACATGATCAGCTGGATCACATAAAACAGAGTGTTGGCCTCAGTGGGTCTGTTGCTGTTTGGCAGAATGTAGAGTGCCATGCCACAGGAATTGTGCTGGAGCTGAACATGATCAGCTGGATCACATAAAACAGAGTGTTGGCCTCAGTGGGTCTGTCGCTGTTTGGCAGAATGTAGAGTGCCATGCCACAGGAGTCATGCTGGAGCTGAACATGATCAGCTGGATCACATAAAACAGAGTGTTGGCCTCAGTGGGTCTGTCGCTGTTTGGCAGAATGTAGAGTGCCATGCCACAGGAGTCGTGCTGGAGCTGAACATGATCAGCTGGATCACATAAAACAGAGTGTTGGCCTCAGTGGGTCTGTTGCTGTTTGGCAGAATGTAGAGTGCCATGCCACAGGAATTGTGCTGGAGCTGAACATGATCAGCTGGATCACATAAAACAGAGTGTTGGCTTCAGTGGGTCTGTTGCTGTTTGGCAGAATGTAGAGTGCCGTGCCACAGGAATTGTGCTGGAGCTGAACATGATCAGCTGGATCACATAAAACAGAGTGTTGGCCTCAGTGGGTCTGTTGCTGTTTGGCAGAATGTAGAGTGCCATGCCACAGGAATTGTGCTGGAGCTGAACATGATCAGCTGGATCACATAAAACAGAGTGTTGGCTTCAGTGGGTCTGTTGCTGTTTGGCAGAATGTAGAGTGCCATGCCACAGGAATTGTGCTGGAGCTGAACATGATCAGCTGGATCACATAAAACAGAGTGTTGGCCTCAGTGGGTCTGTTGCTGTTTGGCAGAATGTAGAGTGCCATGCCACAGGAGTCGTGCTGGAGCTGAACATGATCAGCTGGATCACATAAAACAGAGTGTTGGCCTCAGTGGGTCTGTTGCTGTTTGGCAGAATGTAGAGTGCCATGCCACAGGAGTCGTGCTGGAGCTGAACATGATCAGCTGGATCACATAAAACAGAGTGTTGGCCTCAGTGGGTCTGTTGCTGTTTGGCAGAATGTAGAGTGCCATGCCACAGGAATTGTGCTGGAGCTGAACATGATCAGCTGGATCACATAAAACAGAGTGTTGGCCTCAGTGGGTCTGTTGCTGTTTGGCAGAATGTAGAGTGCCCTGCCACAGGAATTGTGCTGGAGCTGAACATGATCAGCTGGATCACATAAAACAGAGTGTTGGCCTCAGTGGGTCTGTTGCTGTTTGGCAGAATGTAGAGTGCCATGCCACAGGAATTGTGCTGGAGCTGAACATGATCAGCTGGATCACATAAAACAGAGTGTTGGCCTCAGTGGGTCTGTTGCTGTTTGGCAGAATGTAAAGTGCCATGCCACAGGAATTGTGCTGGAGCTGAACATGATCAGCTGGATCACATAAAACAGAGTGTTGGCCTCAGTGGGTCTGTTGCTGTTTGGCAGAATGTAGAGTGCCATGCCACAGGAATTGTGCTGGAGCTGAACATGATCAGCTGGATCACATAAAACAGAGTGTTGGCTTCAGTGGGTCTGTTGCTGTTTGGCAGAATGTAGAGTGCCATGCCACAGGAATTGTGCTGGAGCTGAACATGATCAGCTGGATCATATAAAACAGAGTGTTGGCTTCAGTGGGTCTGTTGCTGTTTGGCAGAATGTAGAGTGCCATGCCACAGGAGTTGTGCTGGAGCTGAACATGATCAGCTGGATCACATAAAACAGAGTGTTGGCCTCAGTGGGTCTGTTGCTGTTTGGCAGAATGTAGAGTGCCGTGCCACAGGAATTGTGCTGGAGCTGAACATGATCAGCTGGATCACATAAAACAGAGTGTTGGCCTCAGTGGGTCTGTTGCTGTTTGGCAGAATGTAGAGTGCCATGCCACAGGAGTCGTGCTGGAGCTGAACATGATCAGCTGGATCACATAAAACAGAGTGTTGGCTTCAGTGGGTCTGTTGCTGTTTGGCAAAATGTAGAGTGCCATGCCACAGGAGTCATGCTGGAGCTGAACATGATCAGCTGGATCACATAAAACAGAGTGTTGGCCTCAGTGGGTCTGTTGCTGTTTGGCAGAATGTAGAGTGCCATGCCACAGGAATTGTGCTGGAGCTGAACATGATCAGCTGGATCACATAAAACAGAGTGTTGGCCTCAGTGGGTCTGTCGCTGTTTGGCAGAATGTAGAGTGCCATGCCACAGGAGTCATGCTGGAGCTGAACATGATCAGCTGGATCACATAAAACAGAGTGTTGGCCTCAGTGGGTCTGTCGCTGTTTGGCAGAATGTAGAGTGCCATGCCACAGGAGTCGTGCTGGAGCTGAACATGATCTGCTGGATCACATAAAACAGAGTGTTGGCCTCAGTGGGTCTGTTGCTGTTTGGCAGAATGTAGAGTGCCATGCCACAGGAATTGTGCTGGAGCTGAACATGATCAGCTGGATCACATAAAACAGAGTGTTGGCTTCAGTGGGTCTGTTGCTGTTTGGCAGAATGTAGAGTGCCGTGCCACAGGAATTGTGCTGGAGCTGAACATGATCAGCTGGATCACATAAAACAGAGTGTTGGCCTCAGTGGGTCTGTTGCTGTTTGGCAGAATGTAGAGTGCCATGCCACAGGAATTGTGCTGGAGCTGAACATGATCAGCTGGATCACATAAAACAGAGTGTTGGCTTCAGTGGGTCTGTTGCTGTTTGGCAGAATGTAGAGTGCCATGCCACAGGAATTGTGCTGGAGCTGAACATGATCAGCTGGATCACATAAAACAGAGTGTTGGCTTCAGTGGGTCTGTTGCTGTTTGGCAGAATGTAGAGTGCCATGCCACAGGAATTGTGCTGGAGCTGAACATGATCAGCTGGATCACATAAAACAGAGTGTTGGCTTCAGTGGGTCTGTTGCTGTTTGGCAGAATGTAGAGTGCCATGCCACAGGAATTGTGCTGGAGCTGAACATGATCAGCTGGATCACATAAAACAGAGTGTTGGCTTCAGTGGGTCTGTTGCTGTTTGGCAGAATGTAGAGTGCCATGCCACAGGAGTCGTGCTGGAGCTGAACATGATCAGCTGGATCACATAAAACAGAGTGTTGGCCTCAGTGGGTCTGTTGCTGTTTGGCAGAATGTAGAGTGCCATGCCACAGGAGTCGTGCTGGAGCTGAACATGATCAGCTGGATCACATAAAACAGAGTGTTGGCCTCAGTGGGTCTGTTGCTGTTTGGCAGAATGTAGAGTGCCATGCCACAGGAATTGTGCTGGAGCTGAACATGATCAGCTGGATCACATAAAACAGAGTGTTGGCCTCAGTGGGTCTGTTGCTGTTTGGCAGAATGTAGAGTGCCCTGCCACAGGAATTGTGCTGGAGCTGAACATGATCAGCTGGATCACATAAAACAGAGTGTTGGCCTCAGTGGGTCTGTTGCTGTTTGGCAGAATGTAGAGTGCCATGCCACAGGAATTGTGCTGGAGCTGAACATGATCAGCTGGATCACATAAAACAGAGTGTTGGCCTCAGTGGGTCTGTTGCTGTTTGGCAGAATGTAAAGTGCCATGCCACAGGAATTGTGCTGGAGCTGAACATGATCAGCTGGATCACATAAAACAGAGTGTTGGCCTCAGTGGGTCTGTTGCTGTTTGGCAGAATGTAGAGTGCCATGCCACAGGAATTGTGCTGGAGCTGAACATGATCAGCTGGATCACATAAAACAGAGTGTTGGCTTCAGTGGGTCTGTTGCTGTTTGGCAGAATGTAGAGTGCCATGCCACAGGAATTGTGCTGGAGCTGAACATGACTAAGATGGAGGTGCAAAAATGGTTGACAAAACATAGGTATAGAAAATTAAGCTGTAAAGAGCATATAAGGAAGTTACAAAGTGAGGTAAGTAAATGAGATGAATGGGAAAAGATCTGGCAAAGTTAAAAAAATGTGAAACTGTCCAATCTACATACAAAATAACACACTACAGGCTCTTTGGCCCACAATGTTGTGCCACTGTATTAACCTACTCTAAGATCAATCTAACAGGTCCCTTACACATGGACTTTAATTTTTCTCTCATCCGTGTGCCTATCTAGAAATTTTTTTAATGTTCCTGTTTCTAACACCACACTGGAGGCATTTCAGGCACCCACCATCTCTCTGAAAAGAACTTATCTCTGATATCAATCGCTATAATTTTCCTCCAATCACCGTAAAATTATGCCTCCTTTGAGCAATTGTCAGCTAAACATTGTTTACCCAAAACTCAGTTTTTTAGATAATTACAAATCAGAGACTTTTTAAGATCTCTATTATGTACATTCCCTATAAGCTCAGATAAGAACTTACTAGACGTAATTTTTAGTTTGATACGTTTTCATAATGGTTCAGTATCTAAGATTTATGGTATGTTACTGGAATGTTCCTTCAGACAAAATTAAGAATCTCTGGGAACAAGATTTACAGACATCAATATCTGAGGAAGCTTGGAATGAAATGTTTAAACTGGTTAATATTTCATCGCCATGTGCTCGTCATTCCCTCATACAATTCAAGGTGGTACATAGAGTTCATATGACTAAGGATTAGCTATCTCGTTTTTATTCCGATATATCTCCCTACTGTGACGGATGTAATCATGGAGAAGCTTCATTAATTCATATGTTTTGGACTTGCCTGAATCTTAAAAAATATTGGAAGGAAGTTTTTCAAACTTTTTCCTTACTTTTTAAAGTTATTTTTAAGCCTAACCCTCTGACAGCCCTGTTTGGTATTGTGGCAGGACAAGATATTAAGTTGAAGACACCTGATTTACATATTTTGTCCTTTAGCTCTCTTACAGCTAGGAGGAGGCTTTTCTTTAAATGGAAAGATGTTTTTCTTCCTACTCATGCTCAATGGTTATGCGACATTATGTCATGTTTAGATATAGAGAAGATTCGTTGTTCAATTTCTGAATCTCATCAAGACTTTCAAACATTGTGGGAACCTTTTCTGAACTATTTTCAAAAACTTCAACTTGTTGTTTAAACTCAGATGTTGGCTATTATTAATTTTTATTTATATGAATTTGGAGTATTGTGTGCAGTTTTAGTCACCAAATTACAGGAAGGATATTAATAAGGTTGAAAGAGTGCAGAGAAGGTTTACAAGGATGTTGCTGGGACTTGAGAAACTGAGTTACAGAGAAAGGTTGAATAGGTTATGACTTTATTCCCTGGAGCATAGGAGAATGAGGGGAGACTTGATAGAGGTATATAAAATTATGATGGGTAGAGATAGAGTGAATGCAAGCAGGCTTTTTCCACTGAGGCTAGGGGAGAAAAAACCAGAGGAGATGGGTTAAGGGTAAAAGGGGAAAAGTTTAAAGGGAACATTTATCTCATGTGGAATGAGATAAATGGAATCTCATGTGGATAGGGTGGTGAAGAAAGCTTTTGGTATGCTGGCCTTTATAAATCAGAGCATTGAGTATAGGAGTTGGGATGTAATGTTAAAATTGTACAAGGCATTGGTAAGGCTGAATTTGGAGTATTGTGTACAGTTCTAGTCACTGAATTATAGGAAAGATATCAACAAAATAGAGAGAGGGTACAGAGAAGATTTACTAGAATGTTACCTGGGTTTCAGCACCTAAGTTACAGGGAAAGGCTGAACAAGTTAGGTCTTTATTCTTTGGAGCGTAGAAGATTGAGGGGGGACTTGATAGAGGTATTTAAAATTATGAGGGGGATAGATAGAGTTGACGTGGATAGGCTTTTTCCATTGAGAGTAGGGGAGATTCAGACAAGAGGACATGATTTGAGAGTTAGGGGTCAAAAGTTTAAGGGTAACTTGAGGGGGATTTCTTTACTCAGAGAGTGGTAGCTGTGTGGAATGAGCTTCCAGTAGAAGTGGTAGAGGCAGGTTCGGTATTGTCATTTAAAGTAAAATTGGATAGGTATATGGACAGGAAAGGAATGGAGGGTTATGGGCTGAGTGCAGGTCAGTGGGACTAGGTGAAAGTAAGCGTTCGGCACAGACTAGAAGGGCCAAGATGGCCTGTTTCCTTGCTGTAATTGTTATATGATTATATTAGGGGGGGTGGGCTTCTGTACGCAGAGAGTGGTGGGAGTGTGGAATGAGCTGCCAGATGAAGTGGTAAATGCGGGCTCACTTTTAACATTTAAGAAAAACTTGGACAGGCATATGGATGAGAGGGGTTTGGAGGGATATGGTCCAGGTGCAGATCAGTGGGACTAGGCAGAAAAATGGTTCGGCACAGCCAAGAAGGGCCAAAAGGCCTGTTTCTGTGCTGTAATGGTCTATGGTTCTATGAGAAGGTATCTTACCTTCTTTTCTCCTTAATGAACAGCTTCGGTCTCGGTAGGGGTTAGATTCTTATTTTATAATAAATTAGTATAGTTCAATATAACTATTAATTAACTTGTATGAATATGGGGTAAAGTAATTGTTATTATGAACAGATATAGTGTAAATGGTAGTTTTAAAAATCTTTTTGACCTTTTATATACACTTTCTTGTACTCTGTATTCTTCTATGTAGAAACTAATAAAAATATTGGAAAGGAAAGAAAATTATGCCCCCTTGTATTAGCCCTTTCTGCCCTAGGAGAAAGTCCGTGGCTATTCACTTTATGAATGCCTCTCATTATCCTGTACACCTCTATCAGGTCACCTCTCACCCTCCTTTGCTTCAAAGAGAAAATTCTGAGCTCGCTCAGCCGATCTTCTTAAGACACGCCCTTCAGTCCAGGCAGCATCCTGGTGAAGCTCTTCTGCACCCTCTCCAAAACTTACATACCCCTTTTATAATGAGGTGACAATATCCCAAGTGTAGTCTAAGTGAAGTTTTATACAGCTGCAACATTACCTTGTGGCTTTTGAACTCAACCCCATGACTAATGAACACCAACACATCTTATGCCTTCTTAACAACCCTACCAACTTGCATGACACCATTGAGTGATTTAAGAACATGGACCCTCTGATCTTTTTCTTCTTCCACACTGCCAAGAATCCTGCCATTAGTCCTGTATACTGACTTCAAATTCGACCTTCTAAAATGAATTATTTCACACATTTGAGAGGCATTGATTGTGTGGATAGTCAGAGGCTTTTTCCCAGGGCTGATCATGACGTACAAAAAAGCTGGATGAACTCAGCAGGTCGGGCAGCATCCGTTGAAAGGGGCAGTCAACGTTTCGAGTTGAGACCCTTCGTCAGGACTAAAGAAGGAGGGAGCAGGGGCCCTATAAAGAAGGTGGGGGGAGGGTGGAAAACCAATCAGAGGAAATATCAAGGGGTGGGGGAAGGGAAGCAGGGAGGGGATAGGCAGGAGAAGTGAAGAAGGAATCTAAGGGGAAAGCACTATGGGTAGTAGAAGAAGGCAGAGTCATGAGAGAGGTGATAGGCAGCTAGAAGAGGAGAGAGAGTGAAGGTGGGATAGGGGAAGGGAGAGGGAGGGAATTACCAGAAGTTGGAGAACTCGATGTTCATACCAAGGGGCTGGATACTGCCCAGACGGTATATGAGGTGTTGTTCCTCCAACCGCAGTTTGGCCTCATCATGGCAGTAGAGGAGGCCATGTATGGACATATCTGAATGGGAATGTGAAGGAGAGTTGAAGTGAGTGGCAACCGGGAGATCCTGTCTGTTGTGGCGGACTAGTTGCACCATGCTCAACCTCTTAGTTCCTGACGTTGTCTGAGATCTTACCAACATTTGTCTCCACTAAATGTTCTGCCAAGTTTCTTTCCTGGGATGCTATGCTTTTTGACTATCTGAATGAGCCTGTCATAAGGATCCCTATCACATGCCTTACTAAAAGCCATATACACCATATCCACTGCTCTACTTTTATCACTGTGTTTTGTCACATCCCTAAAGACTTCAATCAGGTTTGTGAGTCATGACCTACCACCCCCCACAAAGGCATACCATCGCTAATCAGACTATGCTTCTCCATGTACTCATAAATCCTGTCTCTAAGAATTCTCCAATAATTTGCCCACCACTTAAGAAAGGTTTACTGGTCTATAATCATCCCTATTCCCTTGCCTGAACAAAAGAACCTCCAATCATCCAGGTACTACTTCTATGGCTAATGCGGAAGCAAAGATAATCGCCAAAGAGCAGCAACCTCTCCCCTTGCTTCCCGCAGTGATGCGGAACACCTACCAATCCTCACAGACGATCAGAAGTGCAGAGAGTGGCCACTTTCAAGTTCCTGGGTATCGAGATATCCGAGCACCTTACCTAGTCTCTACATATTGATGCAACTCTAAAGAAGGCAAGACAATGACTATACTTCATTAGGAGTTTGAAGAGATCTGGTATGCCAACAAAAACTTCTATAGATATACCATGGAGAGCATTCTGACAGGCTGCATCACTGTCTGGTGGGGAGGAGGGGGCTACTGCACAGAAGCTGAAGAGGGCTATGAATTTAGTCGGCTCCATCTTGGGTGCTACCCTCAGGGACACCTGCAAGGAGCAGTGTCTCAGAAAGGCAGCGTCCACTATTAATTACGGATCCCCAGCACCCGGGGAATGACCTTTTCTCACTGTTACCATCAGGCAGGAGGTACAGAAGCCTGAAGGCATACACTCAGCGATTCAGGAACAGCTTCTTTCCCTCTGTCATCCGATTCCTAAATGAACATTGAACCCATGAATACTACCTCACTTTTTAAATATATATTGTTTCTGTTTTTGCGACATTTTTAATCTATTCAATATGCAGATACTGTAATTTATTTAATTTTACATCATGTATTGCATTGAACTGCAGTAAGTTAACAAATTTCACAATGCATGCCGAGGATAATAAACTGACTCCCAGCATCAGTACTGTTATAGAATGTTAGATTTTATTGCCAGTAGAACGGAATAGGGAGTCATTCTTCAATTACGTAGCTATGGATGGAAGTAAATGCACTGCAACTTGAGTGGATATCAAAGTTTTCTTGCGAAGAAGAGAGCAGCAAAGTGGGGCAGCTCAGAGTTACTGCCTAACAGGTTCAAGCTCGATCCTGACCTGTGTGTGTGAAGCTTGTCTCTTCTTCCCATGCCCCTGTTTGCATGGGTTTCCCCAGTTGCTCCTGTTCCTGCCACATCTCAGAGACATTTGGATTGGCTACTGTCAACTGTCCCTAGTATGTAAGTGAGGGGTAGATCAGAGGGAGGGGTTAGAGCTGGGGAAGGGAGAATAAAATGAATTAGGACTAGTTTATTTTAAATGGATGCTTGATGATCAGTGCAGACTCTGTGGGCCAAAGCATAATTCGGTGATGACTTGGTCTACAGTTTGACAGGATATGTTTGTGTTTGCTGGAGCTTACTGATAGTGAGTTGTGGAGAGGAGGTTTCCTCTTGGGGGGGGAAGTAAAAATTAAGAGTCACTGTTCTAAGAGTTAAGGATTGTCTTTAAGTCAGGTGAGGCAATTTTATTTTTCACTTAATAACCTTTGGAATTCTTTTCCTTAATTGGCAGGGAAAGTAAAGTGGTTATTCATAGACAGAAGCTGAAAGATTTTTCTTGAACAAGGAGTTGGGGTGATGGGATAAAAAGTTACCTGAAGTACACAGGAAAGAAAGAGCTGAGTCACATTTGTATCAGTCGTGACTTTATTAAAGAGTGGAGCAGGCTTGTGGGGCTAAGTGGCTGCTCCCGCTTGTAATCAGTGTGTTCAACAATTAAAAGTAAACCATACAAAATATGCTGCAGAGAGCTCCACAATTTTATATGGTGAAAGATTTTGATACTTTGCTTTAGTGAGGGGTTTGAGACTGAGAAAATATATTTTTTAAATGAACAGCAGAAAGGACGTTAAACAGGAAATGTGGTTGTCTCCACTCTAAAGCACATTTTCTGTCATTTCATCTTAGTACCTTCTGTAATGCAGAGCTAAGTTTCCACATGGCAGTATGATTATGCAGAAACAGTAGTGGCTTATCAAGCTCTTCTGAACTCACCAGATATGGACTTTGCAGAGTCAATGGCCTGAACTCTCTGTAAAGACGCTGGTGATCGATTTGTAGAGGAAGACCTCAGTAAGTGATCTGCTACAGAGCAAACAGACAACAATGAATTGAGAAGGCCAATGGAATCAGACTAAATTCAGCAAGAAACAGAACTGCAACATAATTAAAGGTTTATCTTTTTTGTCCCAATAATTGTGTCTATTTTGGAGAAGGGGGGTTGGGAGCAGAAGGTGTGGGAGAGGTAGGAAGGATGGGGAAAAGTAGAAAAGGAGAGGTGGGGACCGGGGAGGAGGGGTGGAAAAGGGAGAGGGGAGGAAGTTTGGGGAAGGGAGATGTGGGAGTGGTAGAGAAAGGAGAGGTGGGAGCAGTAGGGAAGGGAGAGGTGGAGAGAGTGGGGAAGGGAAGGAAGGGGGTTGGGAAGTGTAAGGGGAAGGGCAATCAGCATTTCTGTAAACCTATATGTAACAGAAACCTGCAGAGTGAAGTCAAAACAAGAAACAGGAAGGGTTGATACTGCTCACTCTGCAGTATACAAGGCATTGATAAAATACAGGTGCCCAGGTCACTCTCTAAATTCATGTTGCAGGACCGTCATTTCTCTTTTTCACTTTTGTAATTAGTACCAATGCAAAGAAAGATCTTATTGAGTTATAGTTGAGCCCAACTGTTCCATGCTAACCAAGTAGCCTAATTGTGTGAGTCCCATTTGCTGCAGGGTACATGGACCCCTTGCTTAATGGTATTGGTCCATGGCATAAAAAAAGATTGGGAACCCCTGCTTTAAAGTCTAAACCTTTCCTGTCAAGGTACTGGTCAAAACTGTACCTCTCTATCACTTCCTCTGGCAGCTTGTTATATACATACAGCTCTGTGTGATCCTCTTTAAATTTTGCTCCTCTCAGATTAAACCTATGCCTTCTAGTTTGAACTCCCCTATCACAGGAAAATGACTGACTAGTTGCCTTATTTTTTGCCCTCTTGATTTCATAAACCTTTCTAAGGTCACCCCGCAGCCTCTATGTTCCATGGGGAAAGTCTCCAGCCTACCCACTATCTGCTCATAACTCCAAGCCTGTAGCTGGGTAACCAGAACTGTGCGGTTTCACGAGTGTCTTGTACTGCTGGAACTTGACATGCCATCCCTTGTACTCAATAAACTGACCAAAGAAGACAAGAGTTCAAAGTAAATTATATTAAATGTCACCATATACAGCCCCGAGATCCATTTTCTTGTGGGCATACTCAATAAATATATAGAATAATAACCATAACAGAATCAATAAAAGACTGCCCAAATAGGGCATTCAACCAGATTGCAGAAGACAACAAACTTACAAATACAAAAAAAAAACTTTATATAAGCAATAACCATTGAGAACATGAGATGAAGGTTCTTTGAGAGCGAGACTGTTGGCTGTGGGAACATTTCAATGATGGGGCAAGAAAAGTTATCCCCTTTGGTTGAGGGGTAATAACTATTCCTGAACCAGGTGATGTGAGCCCTGAGGCTCTTGCAACTTCTTCCTGATGGCACCAGTGAAAAGAGAGTATGTCCTGGGTGGGTGGGGATCCCTGATAATGGATGCTGCTTTCCTGTGGCAATGCTTTGTGTAGATTTACTCAATGATAGGGAGGGCTTTCCTTATAGTGGGCTAAATTTACTACTTTTTGTAGACTATTCCGTTCGAGGATATCGGAGTATCCATACCAGGCAGCCATGAGACCAGTCAATATACTCTCCACTACACATCTATAGAAGTGTGTCAAAAGTTTTAGATGTCATGCCAAATCTCCTAAGGAAGTAGAGGCACTGCTGAGCTTCCTTCATAACCGCATTTATGTGCTGGGCCCAGGACAGGTACTCTGAAATAATAACATCTAGGAATTTAAAGTTGCTCCAACAATTTCTTCATCCATCTATCCAGAGAACTATGCAGTTGTACCCTTAGCTCTCTGTTCTATAATAGACACTTGGGCCTGGTCATTTACTGCGCAAGTCCTGCCATGGTTTAACTGAATAAGATGCAACATCTTGTATTTGTGAGTTAAACTTTTTCTGCCATTTGACCTAGATCCTGCGGTAACCTTTGAATCACATTCAAGGACTCTACAACTCGAGCCCTCAGCGTTATTTATTTAAATTTGCATATTTTACCTTCTTTTGCACACTGGTTGTTTGTTAGTCTTGGTCTATTCTAATAAATTCATAAATTCTATTGCATTTATTTATTTTCCTGTAAATGTCTGCAAGAAAATTAATCTCAGAATAGTATGCTGATATATACATAGAAACATAGAAAACCTACAGCATAATACAGGCCCTTTGGCCCACAATGCTATGCCGAACACATACTTACTTTAGAAATTACCTCGGGTTACCCATAGCTCTCTATCTGCTTCCACCACTGTCGCCATCAGCCCATTCCATACACTCACAACTCTCTGTGTAAAAAACTTCTCCCCAACGTCTCCTCTGTACCTACTCCCCAGCACCATAAACCTGAGCCCTCTTGTGACAACCATTTCAGCCCTGGGAAGAAGCCTCTGACTATCCACCTGATCAATGCCTCTCATCATCTTATACACCTCTATCAGGTCACCTCTCATCCTCTGTCGCTCCTAGGAGAAAAGGCCGAGTTCACTCAACCTATTCTCATAAGGCATGCTCCCCAATCCAGGCAACATCCTTGTAAATCTCATCTGCACCCTTTCTACAGATTCCACATCCTTCCTGTAGTGAGGTGACCAGAACTGAGCACAGTACTCCAAATGGGGTCTTGACCAGGGTCCTAAAAAGCTGTAACATTTCTTCTCGGCTCTTAAACTCAATCCCACAGTTGATGAAGGCCGTATAACCACAGTCAGCCTGAGCAGCAGCTTTAAATGTTTCTATGGACTCAGACCCTAAGATCCCTCTGATCCTCCACACTGCCAAGAGCCTTACCATTAATACTATATTCTGCCATCGTATTTGACCTACCAAAATGAACTACCTCACACTTATCTGGGTTGAACTCCATCTGCCACTTCTCAGCCCAGTTTTGCTGTAACCTCTGACAGCTCTCCACACTATCCACAACACCACCAACCTTTGTGTCATCAGCAATTTTACAAATCCATCCCTCCACTTCCTCATCTAGGTCATTTATAAAAATCACAAAGTGTAGGGGTCTCAGAACAGATCACTGAGGCACACCACTGGTCACCGGCCTCCATGCAGAATATGACCCATCTACAACCACTCTTTGCCTTCTGTGGGCAAGGCAATTCTGTATCCACAAAGCAATGTCTCCTTGGATCCCATGCCTCCTTACTTTCTCAATAAGCCTTGCATGGGGTAACTTATCAAATGCCTTGCTGAAATCCATATACACTACATCTACTGCTCTTCCTTCATCAATGTGTTTAGTCACATCTTCAAAAAATTCAATTAGGCTCATAAGGCACGACCTGCCTTTGACAAAGCCATGCTGACTATTCCCAATTATATTATGCCTCTCCAAATGGTCATAAATCCTGCCTCTCAGGATCTTCTCCATCAACTTATCAACCACTGAAGAAAGACTCATTGGTCTATAATTTCCTGGGCTATCTCTACTCCCTTTCTTGAATAAGGGAACAACACCTGCAACCCTCCAATCCTTTGGAACCTCTCCCATCCCGATTGATGATGCAAAGATCATCGCCACAGGCTCAGCAATCTCCTCCTTAGCCTGCCAGAGTAGGGTACATCGCATCTGGTCCCGGTGACTTATCCAACTTGATGCTTTCCAAAAGCTCCAGCCCATCCTCTTTCTTAATGTCAATATGCTCAAGCTTTTCAATCTGCTGCAAGTCATCACTACAATCGCCAAGATCCTTTTCCGTAGTGAATACTGAAGCAAAGTATTCATTAAGTACCTCTGCTATTTCCTCCGGTTCCAGACACACTTTCCCACTGTCATACTTGATAGGTCCTATTCTTTCACATCTTATCCTCTTGCTCTTCACATACGTAGAATGCCTTGGGGTTTTCCTTAATCCTGCCCGCCAAGGTCTTCTCATGGCCCCTTCTGGCTCTCCTAATTTCCTTCTTAAGCTCCTTCCAGTCAGCCTTATAATCTTCTAGATCTCTAACATTACCTAGCTCTCTGAACCTTTTGTAAGCATTTCTTTTCTTCTTGACTAGATTTATTACAGCCTTTGTACACCACGGTTCCTGTCTCCTACCATAACTTCCCTGTCTCATTGGAATGTCCTAAGTACCTCTGCTATCTCCTCCAGCTCCAATCACATTTTTTCACTGTCACACTTGATTGGTCCTATCCTTTCACATCTTTCTAGATCTCTGTCATTACCTAGCCTTTTGAACCTTTCGTAAGCTTTTCTTTTCTTCTTGACTAGATTTACAACAGCCTTTGTACACCATGGTTCCTGTACCCTATCATCCTTTCCGTCTCATTGGAACGTACCTATGCAGACCGTTACGCAAATATCCCTTAACATTTGCCACATTTCTTCCATACATTTCCCTGAAAACATCTGTTCCCAATTTATGCTTCCAAATTCCTGCCTGAGAGTTTCATATTTCCCCTTACTCCAATTAAACGCTTTCCTAACTTGCCTGTTCCTATCCCTCTCCAGTGCTATGGTAAAGGAGATAGAATTGTGATCACCATCTCCAAAATGCTCTCCCACTGAGAGATCTGACACTTGACCAGGTTCATTTCCCAATACCAGATCAAGTGCAGCCTCTCCTCTTGTAGCATTATCTACATATTGTGTCAGGAAACCTTCCTGAACACACCTAACAAATTGCACCCTATCTAAACCCCTCGCTCTAGGAAGATGCAAGCAATATTTGGGAAATTAAAATCTCCCACTAGGACAACTCTGTTATTATTACACCTTCACAGAATCTGTCTCCCTATCTGCTGCTAGATGTCCCTGTTTCTACTGGAGAACGCTCTTCACTATCCTCTATACGGCCAATTTTGGTGTCATCCACACTGTTGGCTTACTGCTCTTCCTGGTGGTCAGTCATCATCTCCCTGCCTCTTCTGTGGTGCTACAGGGCAAGGAGGTGGTTTGTAAGTTTGCAGATGGCCATAAAAGATGGTGTCATTGACAGTGAAGATGATTATCAGGATTTATAGGGGGATGTTGCTCAGCCAGCTAAACAATGGCCATTGGAGCGTATTCTGGATAAATATGAGCTGTTGCATTATGGGAAAACAAATGAGGGTACAACATTTTCACTGAACTGCAGCGTCCTGAGAGTGTTGTAGAACAGAGCGAAAGTGGTATCACAGGTGGACAGAGAAGTGCAAAGAGCTTTTGGCACGCTGGCCTTCATCAGTCAGGAGCACAGAGGCTGCTATGTTATGTTGCAGTTGACAAGCTGCTCACGTGTCCACTTTTGGAATATTGTGTTCAGTTCTGGTTGTTCTGCTCTAGGCAAGATGTCATTAAACTGTGAAGAGCACAATGCAAATTTACTGCGTATGTGGTAACACAGGATGTTGCCATGACTTGAGGGCTGATTTATATGGAGAGGTTGAAGGGTTTGGATCGTTTTTTTCCCACTTGGGCATAGGAAAATGTGGGGTCATCTTTTGAGATATATAAAATCATGAAGGAAATATGCACACAGCCTTTTTCCCAGGGTTGGGGAAATCCAGAACTAAGGACATTGATTTAAGGTAAGAGGAGAGAGGGCTGTCACTGTGCAATAAACTACCAGAGGAAGATCCCATATGGCAGTTTTTTTTAAAACAATATTTAAAAAATACTTGGACACGTACATGGATATGGAAGCATATGGGCCAAATGCAGGCAAATGGGACTAGCTGAGATTAAAATCTTGGTGTGCATGGACCGATTGGGCTGAAGGGCCCGTTTTCGGGCTATAGGACTGCAATGATATGCACACAGTAAGTCAGCAGCAAACAAGGACTTAATGCAGCCCGTGGACGTAGCTCCATAAACAAAATGGATGAGATGAGCATAAAAGGCAAGGTTAACATTTATCAGGTGAGAGAACTCTCATGTCTGACCTAACGACTGAATTCTGTCAGAAACTAACAAGAGATTTGATAAGAAGAGTGCACTGATCTGTCCATATCCAGTAGATTTCTGACATGATCCCATATGGCAGGCTGGTCACAAACTTTACCGATCTAAGTGTGTGCTTTGACCAGTAGAATCCCGTGCTTTCATAGTTGCTCGTGTTCATGACAGATTTAATTGCCGGAAGCATTAGAAAAGCTGCAGATGATGCATTGTTACATCTGTGATTGACAGTGGAAAGCCTGAAAAAAGTTGCAGATGCTCTAACCATTTCAGCAGAAAAGTGGCAAAAGGAATTGCAGAAGTACATGATGCCTCAAGAACACAACAGGACCAGGAGTAAGCCTGGCACCTCCTATTAAAGTGATCATATCTGATCGACCCCAGGGGTCTGACAGCACCTATTCTAGTTCCCCTTAGCCCTCAATTCTTCACTATTTCAAAACTATCTACCTTTAAATAATCCTTTAGGCCCCACAACTCTCTAAAGCTCACGATTCCAGAAACTCCGTTTTAGAAGAAATCTTTAGAAGACTCCTTTAAAGCAGTCTCCTCATCCTCGTAAAGGCTCTTACTCATGAAAAGTTGATTCTTGATCCTTGAACCATCTTAACAATTACCCTGTCACAATGTTAGGATCCTATGTTCCAACAAGATCACCACTCATTCTTCTAAACTTCAAGAATACAGACACAATCTGTTTTGTCTCTCCGGATAGGACAACCTTCTCATTCCTGGAATTAGCCTGGTGAATCTCTCTTGGACTGCCTCCTATATCTTCTCGGGTGCAGAGGCCAAAATTACATGCAGTATTCAAGATGTGGCCTCATGTAGAACATAGGAAAGTACAGCACAGTACAGTATCTTCAGACTACAAGGTTGGTATTGACCTACATAAACATACTCCACGATCAGTCTAACCCCTCCCACCTACACAGCCCAAAGCACTCGTTTTTTTCACATCCATGTACCTAGCTAAGTTTAAGAAAATATTCCTATTATATCAGCCTCTACCATCAATCCTGCAGGTGCAATACATGCACCTATCACTCTCTGTGTGAAAAGCCTACCTCTCTTCCAATCACTTTAAATGGATGTATATGCGTAAAAGAAATACTCTTTACAAACTCCAACTTCTTTGCAATAGAGAGCAATAAGCTATATACCCTCTTTACGTCTGTACCCACCATTCATCTTTTTGATTCATGGTGAAGAACGCCTGGATCTCTCTGAAATTCACTCATCCGCAGTCTCTCTCCATTATGTCAGTAATCCATGTTTTGATGTCTTTGACTGAATTGCTTGTACATTAATCTGCATTCACCTGGGTTTTGCTGATTCACAAAATCAGTTACACTATCCTCATCACAGTGTGCCCTTCTGCCTATCTCTGGGACACTGGCAAACTCGGACATCTTATTGTCCATCCTTTTGTCCAGGCTTCTCCAGATCGCTAGTGTTTATTTATTTTTAAAATTTATTCAGAGATACAGCACGGAATAGGCCCTTCTGGGCAGCCCAGCAACCCTCGACCACCCTGATTAATCCTGACTTAATCACAGAACAACTTACAACGACTAATTAACCTGCCTAGTACATCATTGGACTGTAGGAGGAAATGGAAGGACTCGGAGAAAGCCCACACATTCAACAAGGAAGACGTACAGACTCCTTACAGAGGATGCTGAGAATGAACTCCAAACTCCCCTGACGACCCAAGCTGCAATAATGTCAGCTAACCACTATGCTACCTTGGCACACATAATAACTAATACTGAAATAAGTCAAAGTCAGTCTGGTTTCTGTCAAGGGAAATCTCGTCTGACAAGTCTGTTATGAGTTCTTCGAGGAAGTAACAAGCAGGGTGGACAAAGGAGAGGCAGTGGATGTCATTTACTTGGATTCTGAGAAGACATTTGATAAGGTGCCACACATAAGATAAAATCTTATGGCGTTACAGGAAAGATACTGGCATGGACAGAGGAATGGCTGACAGGCAGGAGGCAGCGAGTGGGAATAGAAGGGCCCTTTTCTAGTTGGCTGCCAGTGACTAGTGGTGTTCCTCAGGGGTCAGCATTGGGACCGCTGCATGGTAATGCATTTTGGTAAAAGGAACAATAGTGTTGACTATTCTCTAAATGGGGAGAAGGTTCAAACATCAGAGATGCAGAGGGTCTTGTGAGTCCTCATGCAAGACTCCCAGAAGGTTAATTTACAGGTTGAGACTGTGGTAAAGGCAGCAAATGCAATGTTGGCATTTATTTCAAAGGGAATAGAATATAAAAACAAGAATCCACTTGGAGTACTGTGCTCAGTTCTGGTTGCCTCACTACAAGAAACTATAGAAAGGGTGCAGAGGAGATTTACAAAGATGTTGCCTGGACTGGGGAGCATGCCTTATGAAGGCAGGTTGAGTGAACTCAGCCTTTTCTCCTTGGAGTGACGGAGGATGAGTGGTGACCTGATAGAGGTGTATAAGATGATGAGAGGCATTGATTGTGTGGATAGTCAGAGGCTTTTTCCCAGGGCTGAAATGGCTAACACAAGAGGGCACAGGTTTAAGGTGCAGAGGAGATGTCGGGGTAAGTTTTTTTATGCAGAGAGTGGTGAGTGTGTGGAATGGGGTGCCGGCAACAGTGGTGGAGGCAGGATCTTTTAAGAGACTTTTGCATAGGTACATGGAGCTTAGAAAAATAGAGGGCTATGGGTAACCCTAGTAATTTCTAAGGTAGGGACATGTTCAGCACAACTTTGTAGGTTTTCTATGTTTGTATGCTAGGTTTTTTATAAGACACTAGTCAAGCCGCACTTGGGGTATTGTCAATAGTTTTGGGCCCCATATCTCAGAACGGATGTGTTGTCATTGGAGAGAGTGCAGAGGAGGTTCACAAGGATGATTCCATGAATGAAGGGGTTGATATATGAGGAGAGTTTGGCAGCTTTGGGCCTGTACTCACTGGAATTTAGAAGAATGTGAGGGTATCTCACTGAAACCTACTAAATGTTGAAAGGAATAGATAGGGTGGATATGGAGAGGATGTTTCCTATGGTGGGGGGCATCTGGAACTAGGGGGTACTGCTTCAAAATTGAGGGGCAACCCTTTAGAACAGAGGTAAGTAGGATTTTTTTTTGACCAGAGAATGGTAAATCTGTGGAATGCTTTGTGTCAGACTGCGGTGGAGGCCAAGACTATGCTTATATTTAAGGCAGAAGTTGACAGATTCTTGATTGGTCAGGGCATAAAGGAATACGGGGAGAAGACAGGAGATTGGGACTGAGGAAAACTGAAAGTCGTGCAAACGCTGCACTACAACTGCACCTTTATTAGACCATAAGACACAGGAGCAGAACCAGGCCATTCAGCCCATTGAGTCTGTTCCACTATTCCATCATGGCTGATCCCAGATCCCACTCAACCCCATACACCTGCTTTCTCACCATATCCTTTGATGCCCTGACCGATCAGGAAACTATCAACTTCCGCCTTAAATATACACGTGGACTTGGCCTCCACCGCAGTCTGTTGCAGAGTATTCCATAGATTTACTACTCTTTAGCTAAAAAAAAATTTCTCCTTACCACTGTTCTAAAAGGCCACCCCTCAATTTTGAGGCTGTGCCCTCTAGTTCTGGATACCCCCACCATAGGAAACATCCTCTTCACAACCACATTATCCTTTCAACATTCAGTAGGTTTCAATGAGATTCCCAAGCATTCTTCTAAATAACAGTGAGTACAGGCCTGAAGCTGCCAAATGCTTTTCATATGTTAACGCATCCCTTCATTCCCAGAATCACCATTGTGAACTTCCACTGGACTCTCTCCAATGACAACACATCCTTTCTGAGAAATGGGGCCCAAAACTGTTGACAATACTCCAAGTGCAGCCTGACTAATGTCTTATGAAGCCTCAGCATTATCTCCTTGCTTTTATATTTCATTCCCCTTGAAGTTAATGCCAACATTGCATTTGCCAGAGTAAACCTGTAAATAAACCACCTCGGAGTCTTCCCACCCTGTCTCTTGCAAAAATGCCATTCCTTTCTCGCAATTCCTCCGTCTCCACCGCATCTGCTCTCAGGATGAAGCTTTTCATTCCAGGACGAAGGAGATGTCTTCCTTTTTTAAACAAAGGGGCTTCCCTTCGTCCACCATCAACTCTGCTCTCAAATGCATCTATCCCATTTCACATACAGCTGCTCTCACCCCATCCGCCCGCCACCCCACTCGGGATAGGGTTCCCCTTGTCCTCACCTACCACCCACCAGCCTCCGGGTCAAATGTAGAATTCTCCATAACTTCGGCCACCTCCAACGGGATCCCACTACCAAGCACATCTTTCCCTTCCACTCTTTCTGCTTTCCGTAGGGATCGCTCCCTACGCGACTCCCTTGACAATTTACCCCCCCCCCATCCCTTCCCACTGATCTCCCTCCTGGCATTTATCCTCGTAAGTGTAACAAGTGCTACACCTGCCCTTACACTTCCTCCCTCACCACCATTCAGGGCCCCAGACAGTCCTTCCGGGTGAGGCGACACTTCACCTGTGAGTCAGTTGGTGCTCCCGGCGGCCTTTTATATACACAGACTGGGAGATTGTTTCGCTGAACACCTACACTCTGTCCACCAGAGAAAGCAGGATCTCCCAGTGGCCACACATTTCAATTCCACGTCCCATTCTCATTCTGATATGTCTATCCATGGCCTCCTTTACTGTCAAGATGAAGCCACACTCAGGTTGGAGGAACAACACCTTATATTCCGTCTGGGTAGCCTCCAACCTGATGGCATGAACATTGATTTCTTTAACTTCCATTAATGCCCCTCCCTCCCTTCTTACCCCATCCCTGACATACTTAGTTGTTTGTTTTTTGCTCTCTCTCTGCCCATCACTCTGCCTGTTCTCCATCTCCCTCTGGTGCTCCCCTCCCCCTTTCTTTCTCCCTGGGCCTCCCGTCCCATGATCCTTTCCCTTCTCCATCTCTGTATCACTTTCGCCAATCACCTTTCCAGCTCTTAGCTTCACACGCCCCCCCCCCCCCGTCTTCTTCAATCATTTCGGATTTACCCCTCCCCCTCCTACTTTCAAATCTCTTACTATCTTTTCTTTCAGTTAGTCCTGATGAAGGGTCTCGGCCCGAAACGTCGACTGTACTTCTTCCTATAGATGCTGCCCGGCCTGCTGTGTTCCAGCAGCATTTTGTGTGAATTCCTTATCCAAATCATTGACAAACAATGTGAAAAGTAGCAGTCCCGATACTGACCTGAGGAACATCACTAGCCAACCAGAAAAGGCTGCCTTTTTTCCCAGTTGCTGCCTCCTGTCTATCAGATATTCACCTATCCATGTCAATATCTTTCCTGTAATGCCATAGGAATTTATCTTATTTAGCAGCCTCACGTGAGGCACCTTATCAAATGCCTTCTGAATATCCAAGTAAATGACATCCACTGCTTCTCCTCTGTCCACCCTGCTTGTTACTTTATAGACAATAGACAATAGGTGCAGAAGTAGACAATTCGGCCCTTCGAGCCTGCACCGTCATTTTGAGATCATAGCTGATCATCTACTATCAATACCCGGTTCCTGCCTTGTCCCCATATCCCTTGATTCCCCTATCCATAAGATACCTATCTAGCTCCTTCTTGAAAGCATCCAGAGAATTGGCCTCCACTACCTTCCAAGGCAGTGCATTCCAGACCCCCACAACTCTCTGGGAGAAGAAGTTTTTCCTTAACTCTGTCCTAAATGACCTACCCCTTATTCTCAAACCATGTCCTCTGGTACTGGACTCTCCCAGCATCTGGAACATATTTCCTGCCTCTATCTTGTCCAATCCCTTAATAATCTTATATGTTGCAATCAGATCCCTTCTCAATCTCTTTAATTCCAGTGTGTACAAGCCCAGTCTCTCTAACCTCTCTGCATAAGACAGTCCAGACATCTCAGGAATTAACCTCGTGAATCTACGCTGCACTTCCTCTACAGCCAGGATGTCCTTCCTTAACCCTGGAGACCAAAACTGTACACAATACTCCAGGTGTGGTCTCACCAGGGCTCTGTACAAATGCAAGAGGATTTCTTTGCTCTTGTACTCAATTCCCTTTGTAATAAAGGCCAACATTCCACTAGCCTTCTTCACTGCCTGTTGCACTTGCTCATTCACCTTCAGTGACTGATGAACAAGGACTCCTAGATCTCTTTGTATTTCTCCCTTACCTAACTCTACACCGTTCAGATAATAATCTGCCTTCCTGTTCTTACTCCCAAAGTGGATAACCTCACACTTATTCACATTAAACGTTATCTGCCAAGTATCTGCCCACTCACCCAGTCTATCCAAGTCACCCTGAATTCTCCTAACATCCTCATCACGTCACACTGCCACCCAGCTTAGTATCATCAGCAAATTTGCTGATGTTATTCTCAATGCCTTCATCTAAATCGTTGACGTAAATTGTAAACAGCTGTAGTCCCAATACCGAGCCCTGTGGCACCCCACTAGTCACCACCTGCCATTCCGAGAAACACCCATTCACCGCTACCCTTCGCTTTCTATCTGCCAACCAGTTTTCTATCCATGGCAATGTCTTCCCCCTGATGCCCTGAGCTTTGATTTTACCCACCAATCTCCTATGAAGGACCTTATCAAATGCCTTCTGAAAATCGAGGTACACTACATCCACTGGATCTCCCTTGTCTAACTTCCTGGTTACATCCTCGAAAAACTCCAACAGATTAGTCAAGCATGATTTACCCTTGGTAAATCCATGCTGGCTTGGCCCAATCCTATCACTGCTATCTAGATATGCCACTATTTCATCCTTAATAATGGACTCTAGCATCTTCCCCACCACTGATGTCAGGCTGACAGGTCGATAGTTCTCTGTTTTCTCCCTCCCTCCTTTCTTAAAAAGTGGGATAACATTAGCCATTCTCCAATCCTCAGGAACTGATCCTGAATCTAAGGAACATTGGAAAATGATTACAAATGCATCCGCAATTTCCAAGAACTCTTAACAGATTTGTCAGGCAAGATTTCCCTTTACAGAAACCATGCTGACTTTGACTTATTTTATCATTAAGTCTCCAAGTACCCTGAAATCTCACCCATTCTTTAAGAAAGGAGGAAGGCAGCAGAAAATAAATTATAGACCAGTTAGCCTGACCTCAGTGGTTGGGAAGATGTTGGAGTCAATTGTTAAGGACAAGGTTATGGATTAGTTGATGACACAGTACAAGATAGAACATAGTCAGCGGGGTTTCCTTAAGGGAAAATCTTGCCTGTTGGAATTCTTTGAGGAGATTACACTTTGGATAGATAAAAGAGATGAAGTGGATGTTGGACTTTCAGAAGCCCTTTGACAATGTGCCACACATGAGGTTGCTTACCAAGTTAAGAACCCATGGTATTTTAGGAAAGTTACTGGCATGGTTAGAGCATTGGTTGATCAGTAGGAGGTTAAGTCAGTGATGAGGAAGGCAAATGCAATGTTAGCATTCATTTCAAGAGGTCTAGAATACAAGAGCAGGGATGTGATGCTGAGGCTTTATAAGGCATTGGTGAGGCCTCATCTTGAGTATTGTGAACAGTTTTGGGGTCTTCATCTAAGAAAAGATACGCTGGCATTGGAGATGGTTCTGGGAATGAAAAGGTTATCACACGAGTAATGTTTGAAAGCTCTGGGTCTGTACTCTCTGGAATTTAGAGAGATAAGAGGGTATCTCACTGAAACCTTTCGAATGCTGATAGGCCTAGATAGTGTAGATTTGGAAAGGATGTTTCCCATGGTGGGCAGTCTGACAAGAGGGCACAGCCTTAGGAGAGAGGGGGGAGTCTATTTAAAATGGATGCGGAGAAATTTCTTTAGCCAGAAGGTGGTGAGTATGTGGAATTTATTACCACAGGCAGCTCGTTAGGCATATTTAAAGCACAGCTTGATAGGTTCTTGATTGGACGTGGCATCAAAGATTATGAGCAGAAGGCCAGGGAGTGGGGCTGAGAAACGGGGGGAAAGGATCAGCAGACTCGATGGGCCAAATGGCATAATCCTGCCCCTATGTCTTATGGTTTCAATAATAAGACTCCAACACATTCTCAGCCACTGAGGCCAGGTCAATTCGCCTATAATTTCTTTTCCTTTGCCTTCCTCCCTTCTCAAAGAGTGGAGTGACATTTGCAATTTTCCAGTCCTCTGGGACCAGGCCAGAATCAAATGATTCTTGAAAGATCATAACCAATACATCCACTACCTCTTCAGCAACCTCTCTCAGGAGTCTGGGATGTCGTCTATCTGGTCCAGGTGACTCATTCACCTTTGCGTTTGCCTAGCACTTCTTCTTTTGTAATAGCAATGGCACTCACTCCTGCTCCCTGACACTCACAGACCTCTGGTACACTGCTAGTGCTTTCCACAGACTGATGTTAAGCTCTCAACCATGGCCTTCTTTCAGCCAATACTCAGTGATGCTCACGTCCTACCGACCAATCTCTAATTGCTCCACGATTTCGTCTACCTTATTCTGAATGCTATGTGCATTTAAATACAGCATTTTGGTCCTTTTGAATTTTGCCTCTGTGGTACAACTCAACAGGTCGGCTGGTGGCGCAGTGAGATCAGTGCCGGGCTCGAGAACGGAGGTTCCCGAGTTCGATCCAGTGACAGACCTCTCCCGAGCGCGCTCTCCATCTGTGCCAGGTTGATGTCGAGCTCGCAACTCGACCTCGTAAAAAACACTGCCACCTCCAGTTTAAATTCCCACGCGGAATATTGTGGATCAAATACCCAAACTTGGACCTAATCATGGCTTGTCCTTCCTTACATTTCTGTTTCATCCCTCATCTACTTGTAAACCTGCTGACTTATCCTTAGCTCTATCATCCTGATTCTCATCCCCCTGGCCAGATTAGATTAAGCCACTCCCAACAGCTCTAGTAAACCTGCCCGCAAGAATATTGGTCCCCCTAAGATTCAAGTGCAACCCGTCCTTTTTGTACAGGTCACATCTGCCCAGGTGAGGTCCCAATGATACAAAAATCTGAATCCCTGCCCCTCACTCCAATTCTTCAGCCATGCATTTGCTTACCACCTCACTCCACTCCTATCCTCACTGTCGCTTGGCACAGGCAGCAATCCCAAGATAACTACCCTTGTGGCCCTGCTTCTCAGCTTCCTTCCTAACTCCTTGTCAAGTCAGGTCACTTTTATTGTCATTTCGACCACAACTGCTGGTACAGTACACAGTAAAAATGAGACAACGTTTTTTCAGGACCCTGGTGTTACATGACACAGTACAAAAACTAGACTGAGCTACATAAAAAACAACACAGAAAAAGAACTACACTAGACTACAGACCTACCCAGGACTGCATAAAGTGCACAAAACAGTGCAGGCATTACAATAAATAATAAAAAGACAATAGGGCAGTAAGGTGTCAGTCCAGGCTCTGGGTACTGAGGAGTCTGATGGTTTAGGGGAAGAAACAGTTACATAGTCTGGTCGTGAGAGCCCGAATGCTTCGGTGCCTTTTCCCAGACGGCAGGAGGGAGAAGAGTTTGTATGAGGGGTGCATGGGGTCCTTCATAATGCTGTTTGCTTTGTGGATGCAGCGTGTAGTGTAAATGTCCTTAACAGCGGGAAGAGAGACCCCGATGATCTTCTCAGCTGACCTGACTATCTGCTGCAGGGTCTTGCGATCCGAGATGGTGCAATTTCTGAACCAGGCAGCGATGCAGCTGCTCAGGATACTTTCAATATATCCTCTGTAGAATGTGATGAGGATGGGGGGTGGGAGATGGATTTTCCTCAGCCTTCCCAGAAAGTTAGAGACGCTGCTGGGCTTTCTTGGCTATGGAGCTGGTATTGAGGGACCAGGTGAGATTCTCCGCCAGGTGAACACCACCTCTACTGAGGAGCCGTCGATGTTCAGCGGGGAGTGCCTTTGTATTCTGCTTTCAGGACCTCCTCCCTTTTTCAAGTGTTCTGGTTTCCTCCCCCCATCGCAAAGAAATGTGGAACAGCTGCACAGCTGCACTGGCTGCAGTAAACTGTGTAGGCAAGTGGCACAATCCGAGTGAAGCTTGTGCTGGGTGCCTGGAATGTGCTGCCAGGGGCGACGGCAGATATGATAGAGGCTCTTAAATAGAAACATGAATGTGCAGAAAATGGTGGGATATGCAGGCGGAAGAGATAAACGTATCATTACTTGAATTAATTTGGCACAACACTGTGAGCAAAAGAGGCTGTTCCTGTGCTGTACCATTCTATGAAGTTGTCAGCACGTCAGAAGTATGGAAAAATAGCATTTAGTAGTGTAAATGAGTGGTTAAGATTGGCATGGAGTCGGTGGTCAGAGAGGCCTGTTTCCATGCTGTAGATGAGATTGCCAGACCAGAGGAAGCATATGGTAGCACTGGAGAGTGCACAGGGAGGTTCATCAAGATACTGTCTGCAATGGAGTGAAATAGAGTGCATCTGAAGGAAAAGGTTTTAGTACCCACCTCCTTATTTTCTCATGGAGTATAGTCCAAAGTGATTGCCCTTTGGAACGTATGAATGAGAAGATAAAGAGGCAGATATTCTCTCAACATGAAAACAATCTAAATGAACACTTCAATAACCAGGGGGTAGAAAACTACAGACCAAACGCTGCTAAATAACATAAGTGTCAATGGATGCTTCATGGTGGGTCAAAGGCTTGTTTCCATGGTGCATGAGGCTATATCTCTACAATTGCACCAAACCTCCTAGGTTGCTAAGACATTACAGAAGTCACTGAGACTCAAAAACTAACTATTTCTCAGCTGATTATTGTAGAAATGTCTTCAAGTATGAATTGAGAACTAAATATCAAACAGCTTGAATGATGGAACACTCACCTGGTACTGAAATCTCAGTGTAACTTGATCTTTTATCTGTCAGTGCGGACAGAGATTTCGGTGCTGATATTGGCCCACTGATAGAGTGTCTCTGTGAGCAAAAATACACATTTAAAAACTGTTAATGTGTAATTCTAAATACATAAATACGCATCTCAACTACACTGGATTCAAAGCCCATTTCAGTCATTGCTGTACTTGAATTAAATAGCAGTTTGAGAACTTTAAAATTATAAAAAAAATTACCATGAAGGGTTCAATTCCCGCCACTGCCTGTAAGAAGTTTCTCTGTTCTCCCTGTGACTGTGTGGGTTTACTCCCACAGACCAAAGACGTACCGGTTGGTAGGTTAAATGGTCATTGTAAAGTATCCCATGATTAGACCATAATATCATAAGACAAAGGAGCAGAATTAGGCCATTTGGCCCATTGGGTCTGCTTTGCCATTTCATCATGGCTGATCCAGTTTTCTTCCCAGGCCCAATCTCCTGCCTTCTTCCCAGAACCCTTCATGCCTTGACCAATCAAGAATCCATCAACCCCTGCCTTAAATATACATACAGACCTGACCTCCTCAGCTGCCTGTGGCAAAAATTCCACAGATTCACCACTCTCTGGTAAAAAAAAATTGCTCATCTCCTTTCTAAATTGTCATCCTTCCATTTAGAGGTTGTGCCCTCTGTTCTTAACACTCTTCCACCATAGGAAACATCCTCTCCACATTCACTCTATCAAGGTCTTTGATCTTTCAATAGGTGATAGGCTGAGAGTAAATCCAGGGATCGCTGGCCAGTGCAGCTCAATGGGCCGGAATACATTAAATAACAAACAGGAAATAAGAGGATTGTAAAGAAGTGAAATAATGGAATGTTTTCAGACGACACTACCTCAGTTGAGATCTTCCCCAACAAAAGGTTGCATATACTGAGAATATCCCTCTAAACTGATGGGAGCTTTATGTTACTGGCATTTCATGGCAAGCAGCAACTAATGAATTTAATTGAATTGACTTTATTTCTTACATCCTGCACATACATGAGGAGTAAAAATCTTTACGTTACGTCTCCATCTAAATGTGCAATGTGCAATCTTAGTAATTTATAATAAATAGAACAGTCAATGTAATATAGAGTGCACTCAAATCAATGTGAGTTCATCAGTCTGATGGCCTGGTGGAAGAAGCTGTCCCGGAGCCCGTTGGTCCTGGCTTTTATGCTGCGGTACCGTATCCTGGACGGTAGCAGCAGGAATATGTTGTGGTTGGGAATCATGGTTAAGCCATAACAACTTGCATTTAGAGCATGTGTACAGTGCTACATAACATCCCAAGGTGCTTCCTGATGCTTTGTGAATACAAACGCATTATAGCTACTGTGAAAAAATATACTTATATGAATAAAAACTAAAAATATAGTTTTATTGTAGACAAATGTAGACAAGATACTTGCCTTCATTAATTTGGCCATCAAAGAGAGAAGTTAGGGAAGTTATGCTCCAACTTTATAAAAATGTTGGTCAGAGCTCAGCTGGAGTGGAGTGGAGTGTTGTGGAGTGCTAGCCAACACAGGATAGGAAGGATGTGATAGCACAGGAGAAGATGAAAAGGCGATTCATGAGTCCTGATGCAGAGATCTCACCAAAAACAGGGAGCTCCTTTCCCCCCATAGATACAGCTCAGTTCACTGAGTTCTTCCAGTACTCTTGAGTTCTTCGAGAGTTTCTGCAGACTCTCATATCGTCATTTTACCAGAATGTTGCCTGGGATGGAGTAGCTCAGTCATGAGGAGAGACTGGAGAAGCCAGGTTTGTTTTCCCTCATGTGAGAAGTTTACGAGGGGACATGACTGGAATATATAAATGTATGAAAAATATAGACGGGGCAGCACCTCTGGTGAAGTGGCTTGTCTTGTCTATTATGGGACATTTGGTCCCCACCGGACACTCCGCTCTCACCTGTGGTTCCAAATCACTGCTTGCATGTTGCCAGTGGCCACATCCTGATACCAAACCAGGTAAGGGTAGCTGGTGGGCCTCGTACCCCAGAGACACAGAGGTGTGCCTGTCTTAGCATGCAAAGTCAGCTACGGCGGACTGGGCAAATGAGATCAATAGTGAGATCCAAAGGCCAGGAAGACTGTTCTGCAATGCTTCCTGGAGAGCGATCGACATGACAAAGCACAGAAGAAGTCATGTTTATCCACGGCCACCACTCTTACCAGTGGACACGGACTTTGGAAGACAAAGGAGTAGAACTGGCCCAGTGCAACCACCTTTTCATTTTAAAAACTCACCTGCACAGGTTTCTCTCTCATATCAGTCAAGACAGGATAAACTGCAAGAAACTATTCCCGACATGAGACAGATAAAACTAGAGGACGGTATGGTGTTGATGGCTCTGCTATAGGAAGGATATCAAACTGGAGAGGGTGCAATAAAGGTTCACCATGATGCTATCAGGATTGGAGGTCTCGACTTATAAGGAAAGACTGGATAGGCTAGGACTTTTTCGTTGGAGTGTAGGAGACTTCGAGAGACCTTAGCGGTTTATAAAATCATAAAGGGCATAAATAGGGTGTTTAGGCAAAGTCTTTTTCTCAGAATAGGGGAATTCAAAATGAGAGGAGAAGTTTAAACTGAGAGGGGAAGGAGTTTAAAAGGTTCCTGACAGGCAACCTTTTCATACAGAGGGTGGTGGGTATATGGAACAGGCTGCCAGAGGAAGTGGTAGAGGTAGGCAGAGTTAACAGTTACATGGGTAAGAAAGGTTTAGAGGGATATGCATATGGAACTAGCTCTGTTAGGCAACTTGGTTGGTGTGGACAGGTTGGCAGAAGGGTCTATTTTGTGCTCTGACACCATGGAATGATATGAGCTGGGCCTTCTTCAAGCAGACGATGGTAAGTACCTAGAATGCACTGCCTAATGGAGTTATTGAAGCCAAGTTGCTGAGTGCATTTAAGAACTACTGCACACTTGAATCACTAAGGCAGGGGTGTCAAACTCATTTTAGGTCACGGGCCGGATTGAGCAAAATGCAGCTTCATGCGGGCCGGATCAGTCGGACGCGTGCGAACGCAGCTTTCGTTGCCTCCGTTTTTTTAGCCTGCTCTCATGTGTCTCAGTCTCTGCTATAACTACAAAGTGTTTCACTTTACAAATTCCGTTTCTTATGAAGAAGACTGCTGAGCAAGACTGCCGAATAAACACTAAAAACCCTGAAAACCTGGTACCTGAATAAACTCAGCATTAGCCATATCATACGCCATAGGCACTTCGATTACTGGGGCCAGCTTTAATAGTAATTAGATATTATCTCGCGGGCCAAAGATAATTCCACCATGGGCCGGATTTGGCCCGCGGGCCTTGAGTTTGACATATATGCACTAAGGGATGGAAGTGCCATGGCCAAATGTTGGTTCACGGAGTTAATGCAGTTGGCTTGGATGAGGTAGGCCGAATGGCTTGTTCCCATGGTGTACGATTACAGTTTCTTTCATGACTAGATGTAGTAGAAATGTGGAGCTTTGATATAACCTGATGTTGTTGATTTTGGGAGCACTCTGCTTTTGCAGGTTAGCACACACTGGTTAATCCTATTTTGCAGCTTCACTGTACTGACAACTTCTTTACTTCTCCGTAAATCACCTTTGATGCCCTAGACTGGACTGTCAAAGGTTCATTTATTATCAAAGTACTCATGCAGTATACAACTCTGAGATTCATCTTTTCTAGATAGCCATGAAATAAAGAAAAACATGCAGTTCAAAGAAAAACATCAACCCCCCCACGCAAAAAAGCACTTACATATCACCCCAAATTTCATACCCCCCTGCAGAAAAAAAATCAGGTGAACTGCGAGAACATCAAACCGCAAAAAAATAAAGTCGCTCTTACAACAAGAAGAAAGAACAGGTGAAAACACAGAATATAACAGACATAAAACCAAAGAGTTCAGTCCAATCCACAAATCACAGAACTACTGTAGCACCCATCCAATGACCATGAGGGAGACCACTCGAACTAAGACGCAGCGCAGTGAGGGAGATAGGCCGTCACTCACAGGCATCTTATCTGGCAGCAGCGAGAGATAGGTAATCAGTGCTGAACACTCCTCGCCATCCACATTCGCGTTGAATAATCGATGTTTTAATCAGCGATTAATAGACGTTTTAATCAGCGAAATTGAGTCGATCACTGGCTCGTGCCCTATCTTTAAGCTTCGCCTTGAGGCTGCTCATCTCCTGGATCATTCTCGTGCTGGCAGAGCACTAGATCACTCAATCAATCTCCAAACTATAAATCGCAGACTCAAACGTTTGCAGAAAGACATTTAAGATTTTAAAAAAGGCACACAAGAAGTGAAATAAATAGTTTCATGGACTATCTGAAAGGCATCACCCGAGGAATCGCTGCTTGCTGGTGCCGTCTTGACTGGAAAACAGAGGCTACAAAGGTATAAATTGTGCTAGGCTGTATTGATGCTGGTACAACTGTCGATAATCCACATAATCTTAATATCCCACTTTTGAGCTGCCGATGACAGTGTAATGCAAAACAAAATAGGCCAACGAAGTACTTTGAAATGCAAATGTCATGGAAATGTCAGAACATTATAAAATACTGCAGAGCAAGCTTCCAGAAATATTAAATTGAGGTTTAAGTATTAGTCAGGATAACAATCTCAATCTTCTTTGAAACTGTGCCACAGAAATTTCTACATCTACCTACCTGAGATATCGAAAGGTCTCAATTTAACATTACACTGAAAGTAAATAGTCCTTAACACAAGGGCCTCCCACAGCTGTACTGCAAAGTGACAGACTAGCTGTAACTGTTTGAAAATGTTCTTTACGATGAACTTAAGTCAGTTGTTCCAGCAGTACAGATGCATGATTCCCATGCACACATCTTGTGTGAGGTAAGCGCATCTCAGAACAGCCAAACACTATATTTCAACCATCTGTTGAAACTGATCAGTGTAATATATTCGATGGGGAGAAGTGTGCAGACGCAGAAGCTTGTTATCACACACGGCCGCTGAGGTGGTTCCAGGATAAAGGGAAACCTAGCAGAGCGGTTGTCAGTGTAGCGCGAGTCAGAGTAGTCGGGCTTTGACGAGGACGAGCCAAGGCAAGGTAAGTTATTTTCATCTCTCTTTTCCTCTAACATAGGAATAGTGTGTATGACTGCAAGGCCAGTTTTCTGCTCTGGTTGTCAGATGTGGGATATCTGGGAGACTTCCAGCCTCCCTGATGGCCACATCTGTGCCAGGTGCAGCTCGACGACCTTCGGCTTGTTAGGGAAAGTGATTGATAGGAGCCACAAGCAGGTGGTCGCATCAGAGCCACAGGCAACAGAGAACTGCGTGACTGTCAGGAGAGGGAAGGTAGTGGAGAGCACCCGTGGCTGTCCCCTTAACAATAAATATTTCATTTTGAGTATTGTTGGGGTAGACAACCTATCCGAGGGAAGCAACAGTGGCCACACTGACTCTGGCCCTGCAGCTCAGAAGGGTAGGGAACAGAAGAGGATGGCAGGAGTAGTAGGGCACCCTACAGTTAGGGGGACAGACAGGCGATTCCGAGAATGCAGAAAAGAAACATGGATGGAAGTTTGCCTCCCAGGTGCCAGGGTTCATGATGTTTCTGAATACATCCACAATATCCTGAAAAGAGAGGGTGAGGAACAAGAGGCTGTGATACGTATTAGTACCAATGGTATCAGTAGAAAAAGGGTGGAGGTCCTGAAAACAGAATACAGGGAGATAGGAAGGAAGCTGAGCAGGTAGTAATCACGGTATTGCTGGCTGTGCCACATGACAGTGAGTATAGGAATAGAATGAGGAGGCAGATAAACGCATGGCTGAAGGACTGGAGCGGGGGAAGAGATTGCCATTTCTGGATCACTGGGACCTCTTCTGGGGCAGGTGTGAGCTGTACTAAAAGGAGAGGTTCCACTTAAATCTGAGGGGCACCAATATCCTGGTGGGGAGGCTTGCTAATGCTACTGGGGAGGATTTAAACTAGGTAAGTGGGGGGTGGGGTGGAAACCTAAGTGAAGAGGCAGAGGATGGGGTGTTTGGCACACAAATACAGACAGTTTGTAGGGACTTTGTGAGTGAGGATGGGCAGATGATAGAGCAAAGATGCACTCAGCCTGATGGTTTGAGGTGTGTCTATTTTAATGCAAAGAGTATCAGAAACAGGGCAGATGAACTTAGAGTGTGGATCAATGTGGAACTATGACATCGTGGCCTTTACAGAGACTTGGATGTCTCAGAGGCAGGAATGGCTGCTGAACGCGCTGGGCTTTAGATGTTTTAAGAAGGACAGGGAGGGAGGTGGGAGCGTAGCTTTGTTAATCAGGGATAGTGTCCAGGCTGCAGAAAAAGAGAAAGTCATGGAGGGATTTTCTACTGAGTCAGTGTGGGTGGAAGTCAGAAACAGGAAGGGGGCAATAACTCTACTGGGTGATTTTATAGACACCCCCCCCCCCCACAAATAGTAACAAGGACATCAAGGAGCAGATAGGGAGGCAGATTCTGGAATGGTGAAATTATAGGGTTGTTGTGATGGGTGATTTTAACTTTCCTAATATTGACTGGCATCTCCTTAGAGCAAGGGGTTTAAATAGGGTGGAGTTTGCTAGTGTGTGTTCAGAAAAGTTTCCTGATGCAATATGTAGATAAGCCAACTTGATCTGGTATTGGAAAATGAACCTGGTCAGGTGTCAGATCTGTCCGTGGGAGAGCATTTTGGAGGTAGTTATCACAGCTGTATCTCCTTTACCATAACACTAGAGAGGGATAGGAACAGATAACTGTTCCTAACTGTTCCCACAGATAACTGTGGCTGAGAGGATGGTGCAGGAGGGAGGGCTTCAGGTTTTTAGATAATTGGGCTTTGTTCCAGGGAAGGTGGGATCTGTTCCGACGGGACGGTTTACACCTGAACTGGAGCGGTACTAACATTCTTGCAGGAAAGTTCGCTAGTGCTTCTCGGGGGGGGGGGGGTTAAACTAAATTTGCAGGGGACAGGGATCCAGAATGCGAGAGAGGATAGCGAGATGAAGAATAAAGGATAGGTGGGGACTACACGGTTCTGGAATATTAAGTGTGTAGTAGAGAAAGGTGAGGCAGAACAAGTGATAAGGAGGACACATGTACAAAGGGATGGTCTGATGGAGTTAAATGTGCAGAAAGAATAAGTAAATTTAGGAAGGACAACAAAATTCAAGGGGCGTATAGCCCGATGGGAGTTCGGGGAGCTGGGTTAAGCACAATAGGCAGCGATTTAAACAGAGAGAAGAGAAATGGGCTAAAAATTCTATATCTGAATGCATGAAGTGTCAGAAATAAGGCGGATGAGCTTGAAGCTCAGGTGCGAATGGGTAACTATGATGTTGTTGGGATAACGGAGACATGGCTGCAGGGAGATCAGACCTGGGAAATGAATGTACAAGGGTATACGTGCTATCGTAGGGACAGAAATGTGGGCAGAGGGGGTGGGGTGGCCCTGTTGGTGAGGAATGAGATTCAGTCCTTTGCAAGGGGGGACATAGGATCAGGAGAAGTAGAGTCTGTGTGGATAGAACTGAGGAACAGTAAGGGCAAAAGGACCCAAATGGGTGTTGTCTACAGGCCACCAAACAGTAGCATGGATATTGGGTGCAAGTTGAATAGGGAGTTAACATTGGCATGTGGCAAAGGAAATGTCGCAGTAGTTATGGGGGATTTCAACATGCAGGTGAACTGGGAGAATCAGGTTGGTGCTGGACCACAGGATAGGGAGTTTGTAGAGTGCCTACGGGATGCATTCTTGGAACAGCTTGTACGAGAGCCGACCAGGGACAAAGCTATTCTGGATTTAGTGTTACGTAATGAACAGAATTTGATAAGCGATCTTGAAGTAAAGGAGCCATTAGGAGGTAGTGACCATAATATGATAAGTTTTTATCTGCAATTTGAGAAGGATAAGGGCAGCTCGGAGGTGTCAGTGTTGCAGTTGAACAAAGGAGACTATGGAGCCATGAGGGAGGAGCTGGCCAAAGTTAAATGGACGGATATCCTAGCAGAAAAGACAGTGGAACAGCAATGGCAGGTATTCTTGGGAATAATGCACAAGATGCAAAATCAGTTCATCCCCCGGAGAAGGAAGGATTCAAAGGGTGGAAAGGGGCCACAGTGGTTGACAAAGGAAGTCAGAGATTGCATAGCATTAAAAAAAAGTAAGTATGACAGAGCTAAGGTGAGTGGCAAGACAGATGATTGGGAAATTTTTAAGGAACAACAGAACTTAACTAAAAAGGCAATATGGGGAGAAAAAATGAGGTACGAACGCAAGCTAGCCAGGAATATAAAGGAGGATAGCAAAAGCTTTTTTAGGTATGTGAAGAGAAAGAAGATAGTTAAGAACAATGTTGGGCCCTTGAAGAATGAATTGGGTGAAATTGTTATGGGAAACAGAGAAATGGCAGAAGAATTTAATAAGTACTTTAGATCTGTCTTCACTAGGGAAGACACAAGCAATCTCCCAGATGTATGGATGGGCCAAGGACATAGGGTAACAGAGGAAATGAAACAGATTGACATTAGGAAGGAAACGGTGATGAGTAGACTGATGGGACTGAAGGCTGACAAATCCCCAGGTCCAGATGGTCTGCATCCTAGGGTACTAAAGGAGGTGGCCCTGGAAATTGCGGATGCATTGGTAATCATTTTCCAATGTTCCTTAGATTCAGGATCAGTTCCTGAGGATTGGAGAATGGCTAATGTCATCCCACTTTTTAAGAAAGGAGGGAGGGAGAAAATGGAAAACTATCGTCCTGTCAGCCTAACATCAGTGGTGGGGAAGATGCTAGAGTCCATTATTAAAGATGAAATAGTGGCATATCTAGATAGCAGTGATAGGATTGGGCCGAGCCAGGATGGATTTACCAAGGGCAAATCATGCTTGACTAATCTATTGGAGTTTTTCGAGGATGTAACCAGGAAGTTAGACAAGGGAGATCCAGTGGATGTAGTGTACCTCGATTTTCAGAAGGCATTTGATAAGGTCCCACATAGGAGATTGGTGGGTAAAATCAGAGCTCATGGCATTGGGGGGGAAGATATTGACATGCATAGAAAACTGGTTGGCAGATAGAAAGCAAAGGGTAACGGTGAATGGGTGTTTCTCGGAATGGCCGGTGGTGACTAGTGGGGTGCCACAGGGCTCGGTATTGGGACCACAGCTGTTTTCGATTTACATCAACGATTTAGATGAAGGCATTGAGAATAACATCAGCAAGTTTGCTGATGATACTAAGCTAGGTGGCAGTGTGATTTGTGATGAGGATGTTAGGAGAATTCAGGGTGACTTGGATTGGCTGAGTGAGTGGGCAGATACTTGGCAGATGACGTTTAATGTGAATAAGTGTGAGGTTATCCACTTTGGGAGTAAGAACAGGAAGGCAGATTATTATCTGAACGGTATAGAATTAGGTAAGGGAGAAATACAAAGAGATCTAGGAGTACCTGTTCATCAGTCACTGAAGGTGAATGAGCAAGTGCAGCAGGCAGTGAAGAAGGCTAATGGAATGCTGGCCTTTATTACAAAGGGCATTGAGTACAAGAGCAAGGAAATCCTCTTGCATTTGTACAGAGCCCTGGTGAGACCACACCTGGAGTATTGTGTACAGTTTTGGTCTCCAGGGTTAAGGAAGGACATCCTGGCTGTAGAGGAAGTGCAGCGTAGATTCACGAGGTTAATTCCTGGGATGTCTGGACTGTCTTATGCAGAGAGTTTAGAGAGACTGGGTTTGTACACACTGGAATTAAAGAGATTGAGAAGGGATCTGATTGCAACATATAAGATTATTAAGGGATTGGACAAGATAGAGGCAGGAAATATGTTCCAGATGCTGGGAGAGTCCAGTACCAGAGGACATGGTTTGAGAATAAGGGGTAGGTCATTTAGGACAGAGTTAAGGAAAAACTTCTTCTCCCAGAGAGTTGTGGGGGTCTGGAATGCACTGCCTTGGAAGGTAGTGGAGGCCAATTCTCTGGATGCTTTCAAGAAGGAGCTAGATAGGTATCTTATGGATAGGGGAATCAAGGGATATGGGGACAAGGCAGGAACCGGGTATTGATTATAGATGATCAGCCATGATCTCAGAATGGCTGTGCAGGCTCGAAGGGCTGAATGGTCTACTTCTGCACCTATTGTCTATTGTCTATAATTTGGGGAAACATTTAATTACGGTAGGGGGAAATATGATGCTATTAGGCAGGAACTTGTGAACATAAATTGGGAGCAGACGTTCTTAAGGAAATGCAGTGCAGAAATGTGGCAAATGTTCAGGGAACATTTGCATGGCGTTCTGCATAGGTATGTTCCACTGAGACAGGGGAAGGGTGGTAGGGTAAAAAATACCATGGTGTACAAAGAATGTGGAAAATCCAGTTAAGAGGAAAAGAAAAGATAATGAAAGGTTCAAGAAAATATGTACTGATAGAGTTCTAGAAAATTGCAAGCTTACTAGGAAGGAGCTTAAGAATGAAATTAGGAGAGCTATAAGGGGCCACAAGAAGGCCCTGGCGAGCAGGATTAAGGAAAACCCCAAGGCATTCTACAAGTATGTGAAGAGCAAGAGGATGGGCTGTGTGAGAATAGGACCAATCAGGTGTAATAGTGGAAAAATGTGCACTGAGTCGGAGGAGGTAGCAGAGGTACTTAATGAATACTTTGCTTCAGTATTCACCAGGGAAAAGTACCTTGGTAATCGTGGGGATGACTTACAGCGGACTGAAACGTGGAATATGGACGTTAAGAAAGAGGATGTGTTGGCGCTTTTGAAAAGTATTAAGTGAGATAAGTCGCCAGGACTGGATGAAATAAACCCCAGGCTACTATGGAAAGTGAGGGTGGAGATTTCTGAGCCTCTGGTGATGATTTTTGCATCATCAATAGGGACAGGGGAAGTACCAGAGTATTGGAAGGTTGCAAATGTTGTTCCCTTGTTCAATAAAGAGAGGAGAGATAACCCAAGAAACTATAGACCAATGAGTCTTACTTCAGTGGTGGGCAAGTTATTGGAGATCTTGAGAGGCAGGATTTATGAGCATTTGGAGAGATATTATCCAATTAGGGATAGTCAGCATGGCCTTGACAAGGGCAGGTTATGCCTTACCAGCCCGAATGAATTCTTTGAGGGTGTAACAAAACACATTGATAAAGGTAGAGCCGTGGATGTAGTGTGTCTGGATTTCAGTATGGCATTGATAAGGTTCATATGCAAGGCTCATTCAGAAAGTGTAGATCCAGAACTGGCTTGCCCACAGAAGGCAAAGGGTGGTTGTAGATGTATGTAGATGTGGTAGGTGGTTGTATTCTGCATGGAGGTCGATGACCAGTGGTGTTCCACAGGTATCTGTTCTGGGACCCCTCCTCTTTGAGATTTTTATAAATGACCTGAATGAAGAAGTAGAAGGGTGGGTTAGTAAGTTTGCTGATGATACAAACGTTGGGGGTGTTGTGGATAGTTTGAAGGATTGTCAGAGGTTACAGCGAAACATTGATAGGATGCATAACTAGACTGAGAAGTAGCAGATGGAGTTCAACCCAGGTAAGTGTGAAGTGGTTCATTTTGGTAGGTCAAGTTTGAAGACAGAATATAGTATTAATGGTAAGACTCTTGGCAGTTTGGAGGATCAGAGGATCTTGGAGTCCATGTCCAAAGGACATTCAAAGCTGCTGTGCAAGTTGACAGTGCTGATAAGAAGCCGTATGGTGTGTTGGCATTCATCAACTGTTGGATTGAATTCAAGAGCCGTGAGGTAATGTTACAGCTATATAAGATCTTGGTCAGACCCCACTTGGAGTACTGTGCTCAGTTCTGGTCGCCTCACTACAGGAAAGATGTGGATACTACAGTGAGAGTGCAGAGGAGATTTACAAGGATGTTGCCTGGATTGGAGAACATTCCTTATGAGAATAGGTTGAGTGAACTTGGCTTTTTCTCCTTGGAGCGAAGGAGGATGAGAGGTGACCTGATAGAGGTGTATAAGATGATGAGAGGCATTGATCGTGTAGATAGTCAAAGGCTTTTTCCCAGGGCTGAGAAGGCTAACAGGAGGGGGCATAGATTTAAGATGCTGGGAAGTAGGTACAGAGGGTATGTCAGGGCTATGTTTTTCATACAGAGAGTGGTGTGCCATGGAATGCACTGCTAGCGATGGTGGTGGAGGCAGACACAATAGCATGTTTTAAGAGCCTCTTAGGTAGGTACATGGAGCTTAGAAAAATAGAGCACTATGTGGTAGGGTAATTCTAGGCAGTTTCTAGAGTAGGTTACATGGTTGGCATAACATTGTGGGCCAAAGGGCCTGTAATCTGCTGTAGATTTCTGTGTTCTATGTTAACTTCTACAGCACAGGTGGCCTGTAGTAGATCCAAGGACTTTTTGGAGTCATTGCACAGCAATGAGAATAGCCCAACAAACTCAAAGTGCTTCAGGAACTCTGCAGATCAGGTAGCATCCATGGACAGCAATAATCAGTCGATGCTTTGGGCCAAGTACTTTAATAAACCCCCGAATAAACATCTTCGGTTTATTCACTCCATAGATGCTGAGTTCCTCTAGCATTTTCTGTGTGTAGCTCTGGATTTCCAACATCTGTTGAACTGGCCTCTGTTTCATTGATGCTTGAAATGAGATCCTTGTGGAAGAATTAGCTAATAGCCAATAACTTACTTTGAGTCACTAAGAGATGAAATGAAGCACCCGTGGGAGGTGGCAGCCAGAGGCCAACAGTAGTTCTCCAAGGAGATGGTGTAATGCCACAAGAATTCTGATGATCTCACATATCAAGTCAAGTTTTGTGGAAATAGTAATAAATTCAATTTGCCAACACTTATTTGCACTGTATTGCTTAGTCAGAGAAGGGAAAGGAGCAATTTGATGTTTTTAGACTGCAAAGGATTTCACTTGAAGGGTTTTCAAACCTAATAGGCATCCCCTATGTTTTTGCATCCAGAGGGTCCAATAAAAGGCATAATGGGATAACATCAGTGTATATCAGGAACTAAACGTACACCCGATATTAGGTGTGTCATTCATCAAAATGTTATCTTTGTAACACATTTAAAATAGCTGCTGGTGCTACTTGAGATATTAGGCAGATAATTGCTGTGTTTGCACTTAATTCCAAGCAATCACAATTTATAAGGCACTTTGTGAATGAAATAAAATCAAAGTAGTTATTCCGTGAAGAAAATAATTACAGGATTAAAATGATGCAAATTAAAACAAGGTGCAAATTAACACAAGGTACCAATTAAAAAACACCAGTGAATATAAAATGCTTACAAAAATTATATTTAATACATTTCTCTTTAACGAATTATGTACCTATGCACACTGTGTAAACTTACTTCATTTCCATATTAAATACATTATACTGTGTGATTTTAAATCTAGAGTGATAATGTATAGATTATTTTTATCTCTGTCTGTGGAACAAACAATATACACACTTTGGACACTTTATTAGGCTCAATAATGCAAACATCAGAATGGGAAAGAAATGTGTTAAGTGACTTTGACCGTGGAATGATTGTTGGTGTCAAACAGGGTAGTTTTAGTATCTCAGAAACTGCTGTTCTCCTGGAATTTTCATACAGAACGGTCTCTAGAGTTTAGAGAATGGTGCATAAACAAACAAAAACCATCCTGTAAGCAGCAGTTCTGCGGGCAAAAGCGCCTTGTTACTGAGAGGTCAGAGGAGAATGGTTCCAGTAGACAGGAAGGCAAGGGTAACTCAAATAACCAGAGTTTACAACAGGGGTGTGCAGAACAGCAACTCTGAATGCACAGCATTTCGAACCTTGAAGTGGTCACTGAGTGTATAGTTGATCACTGAGTTTTGAGATTAAGGCTAACAAATTTTAGTGAATATTGTATCTTAATACTCATTGCAAAACTAAGTTGAACAAGAAAGTGAAGTTACTTGAATTGAAAAGGTACAGTAGATTAGATGGATAATTGGTATCCGAGGGATGAAGACATTTTTGCCACCAGCATTACCAGTCTTAATTGGAGTCTTTACAACATATGGTAGTAATTTTTTGAACTGATAATCTTGTGCTATTGCATAGTTTTGGTAAATCCAAATTATTGGAGCTCCTTTTAGTTCATGATTATATAATGTCACACCAGGTGGTGATAGTGATTAAGAATTAAACAGGGAAATTTTACAGCCTCATCAATGTCTGTCACACTGTTAATAAGTTTATATTCTATAGGTTGTATGGGAAGCTTCAAAAGGACATCTTAATTCATGTCGCACTGCATCACTTTTGGTGCTAAAATTACACTTTCACAGAATCATTGATAATTAAGTACCGTTGTGACATCCAGGAAAACTGCATGCATCAGATTACGAAGTGATGTAATTAGGCCCAAGTTCTTCTCCAAAATCTTTTCTATTGTTTAACCTAGCTGCTCATGTTTAATTTCTGCACTTCCAAGTTTGAGCAAACTTGGAACAAACTTTCTTGCAGATAGATGCCTGTCAAATTGGCTTTGAAGCATTGTCCATTCAGCCCGCTCTGTCATTTAATCATGCGCTAATTTGTTTTCCTTCTGAACCCCATTCAACCTTCTCCCCATAACTTTTGACGCCCTCACTAATTAAGTACCTATCAACCTCTGCTTTAAATACACAAAATGACTTGGCCTCCATGGCTGTCAAGGGCAAAGAATTCACCATGCTCTGCCTAAAGAAATTCCTCATCTGTTCTAAAGTGACTTCCTTGTATTTTGAGTCTGTGCCTTCTGGTCCTAGACTCTCCCACTACTGGAAACATCCTCTGCACATCCACTCTATCTTGGCCTAAAATTTGATAGATTTCAAAGAGATCCACCCTCATTCTTCTAAACTCCAGCAAGTACAGGCCCAGAGCCAGCAAACACTCCTCATACATTAACCCTTTCATCACTGAAATCAATCAAACCTCCTCTTGACCCTCTCCAATGCCAGCACATTTTGTTTTTAGATATGAGCCCCAAACGTGGAGGACCTTTACACCGCACGCTGTCAGAGCAGTGCTGCCATGATAATCAAGGACATGACCCACCCAGCCAACACACTTTTTGTTCCTCTTCCCTCCAGAAGGTGGTTCAGGAGCTTGAAGACTCATACGGCCAGATTTGGGAACAGCTTCTTTCCAACTGTGATAAGTCTGCTGAACGGATCCTGACCCGGATCTGGGCCGTACCTTCCAAATATCCGGATCTGACTTGCACTACCTTACTTTCCCTTTTCTATTTTCTAATTATGATTTATAATTTAATTTTTTATTATATTTACTTCGACTTGTACTTCAGGGAGCGCAAAGCGCAGAATAAGATATTGCTGTGATGATTGTACGCTCTAGTATCAATTGTTTGGTGACAATAAAGAAAAGTAAGTAAGTAAAACAGCTCACACTACTCCAACTGTGATCTGACCAATGCCTTATAAAGCCTCAGCATTATCCTTTTAACTATTTATTATTTTTCCAAATAAATGATGCATTAAATTGATCTGCTTTAGTACCCCATGGAATTACTGGTAGCATTTGATCAGAATCTTCAGCTAGTACTAAAGTCACACCTCCCATTAATCTATTATTGTGTTGAAGATACACTGATAGCATTATGCAGCATGGACTTGTCCACACTGTGCACACTGCCTACCTGTACCTTTTGGATTCACCTGTACTTGGTCCATACCGCTTTAAATCCTTCCTATCCATGTAACAGTCTAAATGAGTTTTAAATTTTCTAATTATACCCACCTCTTACACTTCTGCCAGTAGCTTATTCTACATACCCATCACCATCCTCAGCAGCTTCTCAGGTCCCTCTTACGTTAAACCTAGTTTTAGACTCGCCTATCCTGGGAGAAGTATGCAAACCACCCACCTTTTCCATGCCTCCAGTGATTTAGCTTTACAAGAATCACCTTCAGCCTTATGTGTTCTAGTGAGAAAAGATCCAGTCGATGCTCTCCCATTTGATCTAACGCTGACCATCTCTCTGCCTGACCCCCTGAGCTCCTCATGATGGTGAAAATAGCCTGCTCCCATTTAACTTCTCGACTATTATTTCTTTTCATAACTACACTGTAAGTTACCAGGTTATGGTCACACCCACATGCTTGGCTTAATTCCTAGAATTAGTACTGCGTACTGATTTCATTGAGTTCAAGAGATATAGAACATGGAATCAGGCTCTTCGTCCCATTTTATCCATTAATACCCCCTCTCCCCTTTATAATGACCCTACTTGCATACGCCCCTCAGATTCTACCACTCACTAACACACCAGAGAAAATTTACAGACTGTATGTTTTTGGGATGTGACAGGAAACTGGAACACCGAAAAAAAAAACCTCACTCATTCACAGGAAGGACTTGTAAACTGCACACAGACAAGACCCGAGGTCATAATTGATCCTAGATCTCTGGAGCTGTGAGACAGCAACTCTACCGTCTGCCCCCCTGTACCACCAGGAACAGTTATCGTACTTACTTGGAAGGACCTAGTTAGTTATGGAATTCAAAAAAAGTGAATAACTGCAGATGCTGGCAGTCTGAAATAAAAACAAAATGCTATTAACACTCAGTAGGTCAGACAGCTCCTGTAAAGAGAGCAGCAGCTAACATTCAGGTCACTGATTTTTCATGGGAACTGTCCTAATAATAAGTCTTTGACCTGAAACATTAACTTGTCTGTCTCTGCACAGGTGCTCCCTGAATTTCTGAGTATTTCTGGCATTTTCTGTAAATTGAACTAAACACCACTATATAGAATGCAACGTTTTAGTCTTAGGATTGGAAGTGACTAAGGGTGCTTGGTGTTTAGAAGCAGTGACAGAAAGATTGTTTAGATAACTGACTAACTAAGGAAAAGAGAGCTCGGCAGAGTATCGGCCTAAGAAAGAATTGACGTCTGGAAGAGTGTAGGTGATTGGAACACTGTTTAAGAGGTGTAAGAATGATTGAAAGAGAGACAACATTGTAAGGGAGGAATGACCAAGGGAGTGAGTGCGTTGGGACATCAGAAACTGAGGGCATCAGGAAATGGGAGAAACAAATCAGGGAGTCCTTGGGAAGTAGAAACTGGGAGGGTGAATGAGAGTGGGAATGAAATAAGTCGTATGAGCTTTGGGTGAAGAATGCCAGGGAACAGTGACTGGGGCATTGTATAAGATTGCAAATAAAAGAGGGCATTGAGAGTGTTGGGAGAGTTGTGGTGAGGGGTATGGGGCAGAGATGTTGCTGGGGGTAGGTCTTGAAGGAGGGCATTGGAGGAGGGGGACTGAAAAGAGACAGCAGACAAGAGCATACTTCTAGGCAGTGGGGACAAACAGTATATATATATACGGATAAACTATGAGATGTCATCTTTCAGTGAAGTCAATACAGCATTACTCAGACTCCAGTTATCTTGGATATTTTGCCAATGGAACAGGAGCTGGCATGATCAAGACCACATAATAGCTGGGGTGCAACAGCCATGAAACAAGTCATCCTCAGCCATGCAAAACTGTCTTAAAGAGAACAACATTTTTGGTTCAGTTAGGGGAGAAGGTGTTGAAAACTGATTCAGTACTGAAAACCAATCGATCAATGTCAATGCTAGGTGATGAGGTCACAGGTAGTGATAGTGATCTTATAACCTCTGATGGTTCATGGTGCCTCACAGATGCCCAGTTTTGAGCTGCCAGCTCTGTTCAGAATCTGCCTCATTTGTATGTTCGTAGGGCCAGTCAACACCATGGAGGATGTCCTCAAAGTAGGCCAAAGTTACCATGGCTCTGTTTAACGGGATAACTTACCTACCAAACTGTTGGAATTCTTTGAGGGAACAACAGGGAAGACAGACAAAGCAGAGTCAGTGGATGTTGTTTACTTGGATTTTCAGAAGGCCTTTGATAAGGTGCCACATGAGGATGCTTAACAAGATAGGAACCCATGGTATTACAGGAAAGATACCAGCATGGATAGAAGATTGGCGGGGAGTCTCAAGATGGCGCTCATGGAGTAAACCGCATCTAGGCTTTGCTCCAAACCTTTTACGTTTTTTTTAACCTACAAACACCCCTTAAACCTATTTTAAAGGGGTCTAAACATATAGAATTTTTTTTAAAAACTATCTGAATTACTCTCAACTTGCTGAAATGTCTAAAGCAAAAGAACCGAAACAGACGAGAGAACCGTTAACTTTAGAAGTTGTTGTGAAGTTTATAGAAGCTAAATTTGATGAGTTGGAGAAAAAATTACTTGGAAGATTCTCACAGTATGACGATCGTTTGAGATCACTCGAAGATAAGTTCCTGACCCTTTCACGGGAATCAAATGAACAACAAGCAAGCATTTTGGTTCTTGAAGAAGCTGCTCGTAAGAAGGATTGTATAATCGAAAAAATGCAAGAAGAGCAAACTTCGACGATCCAACAGATGGATCGCTATAAAGCTAAAATTACTGATTTGGAAAATCGTTCTTGAAGACAAAATCTTCGGTTAATTGGAATCCCGGAAAAATTTGAAAGCGGTGATCTGACCGTTTTCTTCTCCAAATTTCTAGTGGATGTCCTGGGCGAAGAAGTCCTGGATAACCCCCCGTTAATTGATCGGGCACACAGAGTATCCAGATATCGGGCAGATTCAAGTCTGAAACCACGGCACATAATTCTCAGGATCCATTATCCTCACATCAAAGAACGACTGATTCGTGCGGCTCGTAAAAAAGGTATGATAACCTATCAAAATTTTAATTTTCGCATTCTGGAGGACTATAGCCCCGAAGTACTACGGGCTAGGCTGGCTTTCAGATCGGTTATGTCGAATTTTCACCAGAAAGGCTACAAGCAAGCGTTGCTGTTTCCAGCACACCTGAGAGTCACCCTTCAAGATGGATCTTTTCGGCTGTTTAAATCGCCAGCGGATGCTCAAGGTTTCCTGGAACAATGACATTTGATCGGGCTGATCAATGTAATTTAGCCTATAGATTTGGATCTGTTATAGATTGACGTTTGGGTTCTTTTTTGATACGGTTCATATGTATTTCTTATATACGATTAAAGCTCTCTTTTTTCTACCGGGCTTATTTCGATTTTATATTTTTATATATTACTAACCGATTAATGTTGAAGATGACCTATTAGGGTTATTTTTTTTTCTTTTTTTTAATCGATATACGCTCTTTTTTTTACATTTTTAGCATTTGAATATTAAGATTTGGTAGAATAAAATGGCGTTTCTTCTTCCCGACAGAGTCCAGTGTTTGTAGCGTCATAACTGTTTTGATCTGTTTGAAAGTGTTAAACCTTCATTTATTGTTTTAATTTTTTTTAACCCTTTTGTTTATATACATTTATAACACTAATTTTATATTTTATATTTTAATTTTTCCTATATCAACCCTTTTTTTATAATGTGGGTTGTTTGTATTTTTTTTTAACTTTGTTACGTTTGAGTTGCCGTCTTGAGACAAGGGGGTAATTTTAGTATTAGATCGCTCACTTGCCTCTGTTTGGCTTTTTTCCTGGGGTTTTGAGGGTGGTGGGAGGGAGATTTTTCTTTTTTTTCTTTTTTCTGCTTGCTTTTTGCTTAGTTTTACTTCATGGGCTTATATGAAACTACAAAAATGGCTGTGGTGCTGTGACTTCCGGCTTCCCTTTGAACTTACTTCCCCCTTCCGGGTTCATGAGTTCACTTTTCTTTCAAACCTATATGTTAACTGTAATATGTATTGTCAATATGGATAAGACTATTAACTTTGTTTCTTGGAATACTAATGGTTTAAATCATCCGATCAAACGGAAAAAAGTATTCAAAGTATTCCATAGAATGAATGCGAATGTTATTTTTGTACAAGAGACTCATGTTAGGAAGGTGGATAGTCAGAGGTTGTTTAGGTTTTGGAAGGGCCAACAGTATCACTCAAATTCGCAAGCCAAAGTGAGAGGTGTTTCTATTTTTATAGACTCATCAACTGCTTTTATACATTATGAAACAATTTCAGACCCGCAAGGTAGATTCTTGCTTATTACTGGGTTGCTTTTTAATCAAAAAGTTGTTTTAGTTAATGTTTATGCTCCAAATACTGACTGTCCTGAATTTTTTAAATGTTTATTTACATCTTTTCCTAATCTGAATCAATACAGATTGATAATGGGCGGGGATTTTAATTGTTGTTTAAACCCTTTGATGGATAGATCCAAACCCATTCAAACTTTTCCGAACAAATCGGCTTCTCTTATTAATTCTTTTATGATTGATTCAGCTATCTGTGAAATCTGGCGTTTTCTACACCCTAATGATAAAGAGTTCTCATACTTTTCCCATGTGCATCATAATTACTCAAGGATTGATTACTTTTTCATTGATCAGCATTTCCTTACAGATGTTATGGATTGCAAATACGATTCTATTGTTATATCTGATCATGCACCTTTGAAGTTATCTATTAAGGTGACGGATTCACATATTAGTACTAAAAGTTGGAGGTTTAATTCTGTTTTACTGTAGGACTCTGACTTTATTAACTTTATTAAACAGCAAATTGATTTGTTTTTCTCAATAAATTCTACAGCAGACATCTCTAGTGGAACTCTGTGGGATACTTTTAAGGCATATATTCGTGGACAGATTATTTCATATTCTGCCGGAGTTAGGAAACTAACTAATTCTAAAATATCAACATTAGTTGATAAAATTAAGGCAATTGATAAGATTTACACATTGACCCCTAGTAAAGAACTTTATAAAGAAAGGGTGGAACTTCAAATGGAGCATAGTTTACTATTATCCTCCTCGATTGAAAGTCAGTTAATTAAATCGAAAGCTCAATTTTATACATATGGAGATAAGTCTGGTAAATTACTAGCTAACCAATTGAAAATTGTTTCGGATAAGCGACAAATTACTAAGATTCCTAAACAAGATGGTACTCTGACGATTGATCACAAAGAGATAAATACAGCCTTTCAAGATTTTTATAATTCTTTATATCAATCAGAATGTACTAAAGACTCTTCTATAATGAGTGAATTTTTAAGGAAATTGAATATTCCAAAAGTAACTGTTGAGGATAGTGTATTTTTGGACACACCTATTACGGAGTCTGAAATAGAAAAGGCTATTTTCTTAATGAACTCGGGTAAAGCTTCGGGTCCAGATGGTTTTTCTGCAGAATTTTTTAAATCCTTTTCTTCTATACTTTCTCCTTGGCTTTGTAAAATTTTTAAAGATGCATTAAGTATAGGTAAACTACCACAATCTTTTTATGAAGCTTCTATTTCCTTAATTCTTAAAAAAGATAAAGATCCCACTGAATATGCATCTTATCGGCCTATATCTTTGCTGAATATGGATTTTAAGATTTTTAGTAAAATCTTGGCTATTAGATTAGAAAATATATTGCCTCGGATTATTTCTGAGGATCAGACTGGATTTATTAAAAATCGTTATTCATCTTTTAATATTAGAAAATTAATTAATATTGCTTATACTTCTTCATCTAAAATCCCAGAATGTGTCATCTCCTTAGATGCCGAAAAAGCATTTGATAGAGTCGAATGGTCATATTTATTTAATACTTTGCAACATTTTAATTTTAGTTCAAAATTTATATCATGGATTAAATTAATATATCAGAAACCTTTAGCTTCGGTTTTCACTAATAATCAAAGATCCCCTTTTTTTCAGTTATTTCGGGGTACAAGGCAAGGTTGTCCTTTAAGCCCTTTATTATTTGACATTGCTTTGGAACCCTTGGCTATAGCTATTCGTGAATCACCCAATATTTTAGGTATTACCCGTGGGGAGACGATGTATAAGGTATCATTATATGCAGATGATTTGTTATTATATATATCTGATCCTGAAAGATCTATTCCTGCTATTTCTTCTTTGCTTGCTCAATTTAGTAACTTCTCTGGGTCTAAATTGAATTTTAATAAGAGTGAACTTTTTCCATTAAATATGCATACTTCAATTTATAATCGGGTACCATATAGAATTGTCACAGACTATTTTACTTATTTAGGTATTAAAATTACTAAAAAACATAAAGATTTATTTAAAACTAATTTTTTGCCTTTAATAGATCAAATTAAGCAACTTGCTAATAGGTGGTCTCCACTATCTATGTCTTTGGTAGGTAGAATTAATGCCATTAAGATGATGATACTACCTAAATTTTTATATCTATTTCAAGCATTACCAATTTTTATTCCTAAATCTTTCTTTGATATAGTTGATTCTAAAATATCGTCGTATTTGTGGCAGAACAAAAATCCTAGGTTAGCTAAAAAATATTTACAGAAGCCTAAGAAGGAGGGCGGCTTGGCTCTACCAAATTTAAGATTTTACTATTGGGCAGTTAATATACGGTATTTGATATTTTGGATACAAGAATTGACTACAGTTGCTGGCCCACAATGGGTAAATTTGGAATGTAAATCTCTGCAAGATTTCTCATTGATTTCAATCTTAGGATCTTCACTTCCCTTTTCGTTATTTAAAATGAATAAACAGATAACTAATCCTATAGTCAAGTATACATTACGAATCTGGTTTCAATTTCGTAAATTTTTTGGTTTGAATAAGTTTATACTGTCAAGTCCTATAACATCTAATTACTTTTTTCGACCATCTTCCATAGATCAAGCCTTTTATTTATGGAAAACAAAAGGTATAACATGTTTTCGTGATCTGTTTTTGGATGATAACATTATGTCCTTCGAACAGTTATCTAATAAATATAATTTATCTAAAACCCATTTTTTTAGATATCTACAAGTTAGAAATTTTTTATATAATGAACTAAAGTCTTTTTCGAAAGAATGTCCATTGGACATTACAGAAAGAATTTTAGCTCTTAATCCTTGTCAAAAGGGTCTAGTTGCTATCATTTATAATATGATTATGAATCTACAACCAGATATATCTGAAAAAATTAAGAAGGAATGGCAGGAAGAACTGCATTGCCCTATTTCTACTGAGCAATGGGAAAAAATTTTATTATTGGTAAACTCATCCTCTATCTGTGCTAAACATACTCTAATACAATTTAAGGTTGTACATAGAGCTCATATGTCTAAAGATAAACTTGCTCGATTTTATTCGTATGTTAATCCAACCTGTGATAGATGTCATTCTGATATAGCTTCGTTGACTCATGTGTTTTGGTCTTGTCCTTGTTTACAAAACTATTGGAAAGATATTTTTAATATTATTTCAAGAGTTTTAAACATTAATCTCCAACCACATCCTTTTACTGCAATTTTTGGCCTACCAATGATAGATAATAAGTGTTTATCCGCTTCATCCCAACGAATGATTGCATTTATTACACTAATGGCTAGAAGATCCATTTTACTGAATTGGAAAGAAGCCAATCCTCCAACAGTATTTCAGTGGTTTTCCCAAACTATTTCCTGTTTAAGTTTAGAAAAAATTAGAAGTGTGGTTTTTGATTCTTCAGTTAAATTTGAGGAAACTTGGAGACCATTTATTCAGCATTTTCATATGAATTAAACGGTCTGATCCTGAACCTTATTGTCACTATCCTGAATTGTGTGGATGGAGGTTGGGAGTCATAGGCGCTACTGTATATATATAACATTATGCGATTGCCCATGTTGGTTAGTTTTTTTTTATTTAGTTGTTGTTTTTTTTTGGGGGGGGGGTTTTCTCTTAATCATTTATATTATAATATGAGTTTGAGAGATTCTATGTATGGATCAATATATATTTGAATGTTAATCAATCTATTATGTACTCTCAAATGTCTTGTAACAATATTTTTCTTCTGTTTTTTTAAAAAAAATTAATAAAAAGATTTGAAAAGAAAAAAGAAAAGAAGATTGGCTGGCTGGCAGGAGGCGAAGGGTGGGTATAAAGTGGGGCCTATTTCTGATTGGCTGCTGGTGACTAGTGGCGTTCTGTAGGGTCGGTATTGGGATTGGTTCTTTTCACATTATATGTCAAAGGTTTCTTTTCACATTATATGTCAATGATTTGGATGATAGAATTAGACTATAAGACATGGGTGCAGAACTAGGCCTTTCAGTCCATCAAGCCTGCTCCGCCATTCCATCATGGCTGACATATTATCCCTCTCAACACCATTCCCCTGCCTTTTACCTGTAACATTTCACACCTTGATTAATCATGAACCTATCAACTATTGTTGTAACTATGTGGTTTTGTGCAGGTCTTGTAGCTTTAGTTTTTGGTCTTGTTCGTCTGGTGGATTTGCAGCTCCTTTCCGGGGAATGCGCTAAGACGGTAGCGCGATATTAATACGCAGCAGCCTCTCCGGACTCTGGATTGGGGATTGCCAAACATTATGTGGATTTTCTGGTGTAGTCTGTTTTGTCATGTGCTTTTGTGATATCATTCTGGGGGAATGTTGTCTCATTTTTTAACTGCATTGCATTTGTGGTTTCTAAATGACAATAAACTGAATCTGAATCTGAAATATGCCCAATAACTTGGCCTGCACACCATCTGTGGCAATGAATTCCACTGATTCACCACCCCTGCTGAAGAAATTTCTGTTCTAAATGAATATCCCTCTATTCTGAGGCTAGACTCTCCCATTATACGAAACATACTCTCCATGTAATTCAATAGGTTTCAATGAGACCCCCCTCATTCATCTAAATTCCAGTGAGTACAGGCTCAGGGGCATCAAATGCTCCTCATACATAAACCCTTAATTCCAAGAACCATTTTTGTTCTGACAAAGGGTCTCGGCCCGAAATGTTGACTGCTCGCTTCAACAGATGCTGCCTGACCTGCTGAGTTCATCCAGCGTGTTTGTACGTGTTGATTTGACCACAGCATCTGCAGTGTACTTTGTGTTTACCATTTTTGTGAACCTCCTCTGGACCCGCTCCAATGCCAGCACATCTTTTATTAGATAAGGGGCTCAAAACTGCTCACAATACTCCAAGTGTGGTCTGACCAATGCCTTACAAAGCCTCAGCATTACATCCTTGTTTTTATTCTAGACCTCTTGAAATGAATGCTAACATTGTATTTGCTTTCCTTACCACCAACTCAACCTGCAAGTTAACCTTTAGAAAATTCTGCACGAGGACTCCCAAGACCCCTTGCACCTCTGATTTTTTTACATTTTCTACCCATTTAGAAAATTTTATTTTTATTCCTTTACTCCTTCATCACCTTGCAATCCCCCACACTACTTTCTATCTCAAACTCGAGAAAAGCTGCAGATGCTGGAAATCCAAGCAACATACCCAGAATGATGGAGGAACTCAGCAAGCCAGGCAGCATCTCTAGAAAAGAGTAAACAGTCGATGTTTCGGGCTGAGGCCCGGTCCTGATGAAGGGTCTCAGCCAAGACGTCGACTGTTTACTCGTTTCTGTAGATGCAGTGTGGTCTGCCGAGTGTCACTGTATAATTCCATCTGCCACTTCTTTGCCCATGCATCCAATCTGTCCAAGACCTTCTGCAGACAATCTGCTTCCCCAATACTACCTGTCCCCTCCACCTATCTTCAGTATCATTTGCAAACTTTGCAGCAAAGCCATCAATTCCGTCATCCAAGTCAAAAGAAACGGTCCCCACACAGACCCCTGTGGAACACCACCAGTCACTGGCAGCCAACCAGAAAAAGCTCCCTTTATTCCCACTCTTTGCCTCTTGCCAATCAGCCTCCTGCATCTGTAATTCCCTTTACTCCAATGTAATACTGATATATCTGATTTTAGTTTCTCCTTCTCAAACTGCAGGATGAATACTATTTTATGACCACTGTTTCCTTAAGCGTCCTTTACCTTAAGTTCTCTAATCAAATCTAGGTCATGACATAACACCCAGTCCAGAATTGCTGTTCCCCTAGAGGGCTCAACCACAAACTGCTCTAAAAAGCCATCTCGTAGGCATTCTACAAATTACCTCCCTTGGGATCCGGCACCATTCTAATTTTCCAGTATTGAAATCACCTATGACTATTGCAACATTGCTCTTTTTACATACCTTTTCTATCTCCCAATGTAATTTGTAGCCCACATCCTGGATACCATTCGGAGGCCTGTATATAATTCCCATCAAGGTCTTCTCACACTTGCAGTTTCTTAACTCTACCCACAAGGAGTCTCCATCTTCCTATCTTATGCCACCTCTAAGGAGTTGATTTCATGTTTTTACCAACAGAGCCACCCACGCTACCCACTGACCCTAACTGCCCATCCTTTTGATAAATGACTATCTTTGGATGTTATGTTCCTAACTATGATTTTTTTTTCAGCCATGACTCAGCAATGTCTACAACATCATACCTACCAATGCTTTAACTGTGCTACAAGATGAAATACAATGTTGGAAAGTGTATGGTTATGCAGTTTGCTGGAAGAAAGAAATGGGCAGATTATTATTTACATAAGGAGAGAATTCAAAATGCAGAGATGCAAAAGGACTTGGGAGTCCTTGTGCAGGATACCCTAAAGGTTAACCTCCAGGTTGAGTTGGTGGTGCAGAAGGAGAATGCAATGTTGGCATTCATTTGTAGAGGTATAGAATATAGGAGCAGGGATGTGATATTGAGGCTCTATAAGGCACTCGTGAGACCACACTTGGAGTACTGTGTGCAGTTTTGGGCTCCTTATTTTAGAAAGGATATACTGACATTGGTGAGGGTTCAGAGAAGGTACACGAGAATGATTCCAGGAATGAAACGGTTATCGTATGAGGAACATCCGGCAGTTCTTGGGCTGTATTCCCTGGAGTTCAGGGGAATGGGGGGTGGGATCTCATAGAAACATTCCGAATGTTAAAAGGCCTGAACAGATTAGATATGGCAAACTTATTTTCCATGGTAGGGGAGTCTAGGACAAGAGGGTACGACTTCAGCATTGAAGGACGTCCATTTAGAACAGAGATGTGGAGAAATTACTGTAGTCAGAGGGTGGTGAATCTGCGGAATTTGTTGCCTCGAGCAGCTGTGGATGCCAAGTCATTGGGTGTGTTTAAGGCAGAGATAGATAGGTTCTTGATTAGCCAGGGCATTAAAGGGTACGGGGAGAAGGCAGGGGAGTGGGGATGACTGGAAGAATTGAACGGCGGAGCATACTCAATGGGCCGAATGGCCTACTTCTGCTCCTATATCTTACGATCTAAGATCATGTAGCTTATTCCATGTACTCTGAGCTTTCAAATACAACACCTTCAGGAATTGATGGCTGTGTATCAGAGTGAAGATGGGACTTGATCTCTACAGTGGTCACTTCTGCCAGTGCTATTGAGGACACAGGTCTCTGTCAGGAGTGGACTGATGAGATTGTTGTTGTCAGCTTATCCCTGGTGTTGCTACCTGTCACAGACCTAGTCTAGCCACACCGTCTTTTAGCTATCAAACTAACCTAGGTGATGGACATTGAAGACTCCATCATTCTGTATCCTTGCTGTTCAACACGGAGAGGCACTTGTAGATTGTACAAATGAGGTTTGCTTACCCAGTTTTAACCTAATGTCATAGGTTTGATGAGGTCATGTAACCAAGGGTGACACCCTCCTCTCTGCCACCTTTGCTTGTGCCTAGCTCGTCTGTGGATCAGCTCTCCCAATTCAGACTGTAGACCTCATGAGTCTGCGAGGAAGACTTTGCAAAGGCTGGTGGGTCTTTGCTCAGCCCCAAATCAGACTCTAGGCCAATGCCAAGTGACCTGTTCAGTTTTACCGTTCTGTTGGAATGCAATGACCACGTTGTTTAGGTCCAGAGGGGCATAAATGCTAGACTGGAGTATGGCAGGAGGTGACTGGACTGCCATGAAGGATAAATCTACTTGGTCTCACTGTCACCAATCAGAATTAGAATCAGGTTTAATATCATTGGCATATGTCATGAAATTTGTTGCTTTGCAGCAGCAATACATAATAAAAACTATAAAGACAAATGAACATACACTCAGTGGTAACCCTCTTCTACCTAATAAAATGGCCACGGAGTATACGTTTGTGGTCTTCCATTGCGGTAGCATATCCACTTCCAGATTTGACATGTTGTGCATTCCGAGATGCTCTTCAGCACACCACTGTTGCTATTATGTCGTCTTCCTGTCAGCTTGAACCAGTCTGCCCATTCTTCTCTAACCTCCCTCATTAACAAGGTGCTTTTGTCCAGAGAACTGCCCCACTCTGGATGTTTTTTGGTTTTGACTGCTGAAAGGCCTAGACAGAGCAGATGTGGAAAGGATGTTTCCCATGGTGGGGGAGTCTAGGAAAGAGGGCACAGACAGAGTAGATGTGGAAAGGATGTTTCCCATGGTGGGGGAGTCTAAGAAAGAGGGCACAGACAGAGTAGATGTGGAAAGGATGTTTCCCATGGTGGGGGAGTCTAGGAAAGAGGGCACAGACAAGAGTAGATGTGGAAAGGATGTTTCCCATGGTGGGGGAGTCTAGGAAAGAGGGCACAGACAGAGTAGATGTGGAAAGGATGTTTCCCATAGTGGGGGAGTCTAGGACAAGAGGGCACAGCCTCAGGATAGAGGGGTGTCCATTTAAAACAGAGATGCAGAGAAATTTCTTTAGCCAGATGTACTAAATTGATGTGTGGAAATTGATAGGTTCTTGATTGGCCAAGGCATCAAAGGTTACAGGGAGAAGGCTGGGGAGTGGGGCTGGGGGGGAAGAAAAGATCAGCCATAATTGAATGGCAGAGCACTCAATGGGCCAAATGGCCTAATTCTGCACCTGTGTCTTATGGGTTGGGGTTAGGATGTGTGCCTTCAAGTTTCTGTACCTCTTTCCTAACGGTAACAATGAGAAGAGGGCATGTTCTGGGGGACGGGGATCCTGAATGATGGATGCCACTTTTCAGAGACGCTGCTCCTTGAAGATGTCTTGGATACTACAGAGGCTAGTACCCATGATGAAACTGACTAATTTTACAACTTTCTGTAGCTTCTTTCGATCCTGTGCAGTAATCTCCCCCCACCAACCCATACCAGACAACCTATTGTATCTCTACAATTCTTCTTCTAAGGTCCTCTGAAAATTGTTTTGATCAAGGCATGGTGCACATAAATAAGAGAAAACGTGCAAATGTTGGAAATCCGAGTTAAATGGGTGGCTACTGGGAGATCCTGCTTGTTCTGGCAGACAGACCCTGATGGGAGTTATATACAGACCCCATCCCCTAAAAACAGAAGTAAGGATGTGATCTGCAAATTACAACTGGAGGTAGAAAATTCTTGCGGCAATGTTCCAATAGTTATGGGAGACTTCAATATGCAGAAAATCGGGTTGGTGCTGGATTCCAAGAAGTGGGAATTTCCAGAATGCCTACTAGATGATTTTGTTTAGAGCAACTCGTGGCTGAGCCTACTAGGGGATCAGCTATTCTGGATTGGGTGTTGTGCAGTAAATCAGAACTGATTAGAGAGCTTAAGGTAAAAGTACCTTGAGGGGAAAATGATCATAATATGATCAATATTATATGATATCAATATGATGATAATATGATCAAATTCACCCTGAAATTTGAGAAGAAGCTAAAGTCAGATGAATCTGCAATGGAATAAAGAAAAGTACAGAGGCATGAGAGAGCAGCTGGCCAAAATGGATTGGAAGAGAACACTGGCAGAGATGACAGCAGAGCAGCAATGGCTGGAATTTCTGGAAACAATTCAGAAGGCATAAGATACAGACATCCCAAAGAGGAAGAATTCTAAAGGAAGGATGACATAACTGTGGCTAACAAGAGAAGTCAAAGCCAAAGAGAGGGTATACAGTACAGCAAAAATTAGTGTGAAGTTAGAGGGTTGGGAAGCTTTTAAAAACCAACAAAATGTAACAAAAAAATTAAGGAAAAGATGGAATATGATGCTAAACTATCCAATAATATTAAAAAGGATACCAAAGTTTCTTCAGATGCATAAAGTGTAAAAGAGAGGTGACAGTGGATATCAGACCGCTGGGAAACGATGATGAAAAGGTAGTAGTGGGGGACAAGGAAATGGCAGATGAACTAAATAAGTATTTTACTTCAGTCTTCACTGTTGAAGACACTTCTAGTATGTCAAAAGTTTGAGAGTGTCAGGGGCCGAAGTGGGTGAAGTTGCTATTACTAGAGAGAAGGTTCTTGGGAAGCTGAAAGGTCTGAAGGTAGATAATCACCTGGACCAGATGGTGTAGACCCCAGCGTTCTGAAAGAGGTGGCTGAAGAGACTGTAGAGGAATTAGTAATGATCTCTGAAGAATCAACTGGTTCTGGAGGAACAGCAAATTGCAAATGTCACTCCACTTTTCAAGAAGGGAGAGAAGCAGAAGGGGAATTATACGCCAGTTAGTCAGTGTATTGGACGATGTTGGAGTCGATTGTTAACAATGTGGTTTTGGGGTACTCAGAGGCACATGATAGAATGAGCCAAAGTCAGCTTGGTTTCCTTAAGGGGAAATCTTGCCTGATAAATCTGGTGGAATTCTTTAAAGAAATAACAAGCAGAATAAAGAAAGAAGAACCAGTGGATGTTGTATCTGGATTTTCAGAGGGCCTTGGACAAAGTGGCATACGAGATTGCTTAACAAGTTAAGAGCCCATGGTATTACAGGGAAGATACTAGCAAGGATAAAGCAGTGGCTGATTGATAGGAGGCAAAGAATGGGAATACCAGGAACCTTTTCTGGTTGGCTGCCAGTGACTAGTAGTGTTCCACAGGGGTCTGCGTTGGGGCCACTTATTTTTTACATTATATGTCAATGACTTAGAAAATGGAATTGATGACTTTGTGGCAAAGTGTTTGGACAATACGAAGATAGGTGGAAGAACAGGTAGTTTCAAGAAAGTAGAGAGGCTACAGAAGGATTTTGACAGATTAGGAGAATGGGCAAAGATGTGGCAGATGGAATGCAGTGTTGCTAAGTGTATAGTCATGCACTTTGGTACAAGAAATGAAAGGGTAGACTATTTTCTAAATGAAGAGAAAATTCAAAAATCTGAGGTGCCCCCGTGCAGGATTCCCTAAAGGTTAATTTGCAGGTTGAGTCTGTGGTGAGGAAGGGAAACGTGATGTTGGCATTCATTTCAAGAGGACTAGAATATAAAAGCAAGGATGTAATGTTGAAGCTTTATAAAACACTGGTGAGGCCTCACTTGGAGTATCAGAATCAGGTTTATTATCACTGGCATGTGATACGAAATTTGTTAATTTAGCAGCAGCAGTTCAACGCAATACACAACATAGAAGAGGAAAAAAAAATAAAAAATAATAAATAAGTAAATCAATTATAGTATACATATATTGAATAGATTTAAAAAACATGTAAAAACAGAAATACTGCGTATTTAAAAAAAGTGAGGTAGTGTCCAAGGGTTCGATGTCCATTTAGGAATCAGATGGCAGAGGGGAAGATGCTGCTCCTGAATCGCTGAGTGTGTGCCTTCAGGCTTCTGTACCTCCTACCTGATGGTAATAGTGAGAAAAGGGCATGCCCTGGGTGCTGGAGGTCCTCAATAATGGACGCTGCCTTTCTGAGACACCACTCACTGAAGATGTCCTGGGAACCTTTGTAGGCTAGTACCCAAGATGGAGCTGACTAGATTTACAATCTTCAGTGCCTTCTTTCAGTCCTGTGCAGTAGCCCCTCCATACCAGACAGTGATGAAGCCTGTCAGAACGCTCTCCACAGTACAACTATAGATGTTTTTGAGTGTATTTATTGACATACCAAATCTCTTCAAACTCCTTGTGAAGTATGGCCACTCTCTTGCCTTAACTGCATCGACATGCTGGGACTAGGTTAGATCCTCAGGGATCTTGACACCGAGAAACTTGAAACTGTTCACTCTCTCCACTTCTTATCCCTCTATGAGGATTGGTATGTGTTCCTTCGTTTTACCCTTCCTGAAGTCCACAATCAGCTCTTTTGTCTTACTGATGTTGAGTGCCAGGTTGTTGCTGTGACACCACTCCACTAGTTGGCATATCTCACTCCTGTACGCCCTCTCATCACCACTTGAGATTCTACCAACAATGGTTGTATCATCAGCAAATTTGTAGATGGTATTTGAGCTAAGCCTAGCCACACAGTCATGTGTATATAGAGTAGAGCAGTGGGCTAAGCACACACCCCTGAGGTGCATCGGTGTTGATCATCAGCGAGATTATGTCACCACCAATCTGCGCAGATTGTAGTCTTCCGGTTAGGGAGTCGCGGATCCAATTGCAGGGTGAGGTACAGAGGCCCAGGTTCTGCAACTTCTAAATCAGGATTGTGGGAATGATGGTATTAAATGCTGAGCTATAGTCGATCAACAGCATAGGTGTTTGTGTTGTCCAGCTGGTCTAAAGCTGTGTGGAGAGCCACTGAGATTGTGTCTGCCGTTGACCTATTGTGGCGATAGGTAAATTGCATTGGGTCCAGGTCCTTGCTGAGGCAGAAGTTCAGTCTAGTCATGACCAACATCTCAAAACTGTGAGCAAGTTTGAGCCCTTTATCTAAGAAAAGATGCACTGAAACTGGAGAGGGTTCAGAAGGGGTTCACGAAAATGATTCCAGGATTGAAAGGCTTGTCATATGAAGAGCGTTTGGTGGCTCTGCACCACTGGAATTCAGAAGAATGATGGGTGATTTCATTGAAACCTACTGAATGTTGAAAGGCCTTGAAGGAGTGGATGTGGGGAGGACGTTTCTTATGGTGGGGGAGTGCAAGACCAGAGGACTTCAGAATGGAGATGAGGAGGAGTTTCTTTAACCAGAGAGTGCTGAATCTGTGAAATTTGTTGCTACAGGTGGCTCTGGAGGCAACGTCAGTGAGGCCAGTGGGAAGGGAGGATTGAGACTGAAATTTGAGACCCGGTTCAACAGTTATCCCAGCTACACGTTAGCAAGTTAAAATATCACTTGCACACTGTTGGTTACATACCTGTATTGGTGACACAGCAGCTGCTGGTGGGGTTTTCAGAGGGCTTGGACTAAGAGGGCTTCGCGGAATGGCAGTTGCACTAGTGTTAGGGACAACTAGAAGACAAAATAATTATATTTAGCACAGATAGCAATGTCAAGGTCTTAGTTCTGAAATACAGTTCAACTTTAATGGTACCTCATAAAATAATTAACACAAAGAGAAGTCAAATGAAATTTCTATAATAATAGTAAGTTCAAAAAGCTAAAAATGTGGAATGCTAAAAGCGAGCAAGGCTCTTTTAACCCTATAAACAGAAAAGATTCTGCAGATGCTGGAAACTCATAGTAACACATGCAAAGTGCTGGAGGAACTCAACTGCTGAGGAGCATCCACGGAAAGTAACAGTTAACGCGTTAGGCTGAGACTTTTCATTAAGGCTGGAAAGGATGGGGGAAGAAGCCCAAATAAGGTGGGGGGGGGGGGGTGGGGTAGGCAGGGAGGGGAGGTGACTGGTAGTAAAAGGTAAAGGGCTGAAGAAGGAGAAGTCTGATAGGGCGGAGGTGGACCATGGGAGAAAGGGAAGGAAAAGAGGCACAATGGGGAAACGATAGGCAGGTGAGTAGAGATATGAGGATACTGCAAATAGCGGAGCGAAAAGAGATGAAGGGCAGAGGGTCCCGACGTGTGCGACCAAAGTTTTGAATTAGGTAGGATAAAGAGAAAAGACTAGAAGAAGTAGTATGGTTAATAAATCTTTTTTAAAAAAAGATTAGCTTTACTTGTCACATGTACTGTACATCAAAATATATATATAATACCTTGGTTAAGAACACATTTGATTGCGTTACTGCAGTTATGCTGTTGGGTATTTTATTTTCTGTAAAACGCTGTATTTTGGTTTCTGTTACGATAAGGAGCCAGCTCAGCAAACATCAGCCAATCAGGTTTTGTTATCAGCCACGGTGAGAGGGTTACAAATGGATCTGTGAGGACTGCAGCCCTCAAGTGTTACCATGCTTCTGGTGCCAGTATTTTACACCGACTACCCTAAATGCACACCTTTAGAAAGTGGGAAAAAACCGGAGCACCCGGAAGAAACATCCGCAGTCACGGGAAGAATGTACAACTCCTTCCAGGTAGCAGTGGGAATTGAACCCTGACTGGTGAAAGCTGACACTGCAAAATGGCGTGCTAACTGCTACGCTACCTTAGCTCCTCATTGCTTGAGATAATTGCAGTTATTCTTCTTGGAAGAGTGAAGATTAAAGGGAAGTTGTTTAGAAATATACAAAATCATGATGGCCTTGATAAAGTAACAAAGGTTTAGCAAAAGCAGAAAATACAAAAACATTGCTTGAAAGGGTGATACTTTTAAAAAAAGAATTTGGTAATTAATTGAAATTTTAGAACAGGGATGAGGAGCAATTTCTTCAGCCAGAGGGTGGTGAATCTGTGCAATTCATCATCACAGATGGCTGTGCAGGCCAAATAATTGAGTATATTTAAAGTGAAGTTTGATAGGTTCTTGATTAATAAGGGTGCCAAAAGTTACGGGGAGAAGGCAGGAGAATGGCATTGAGAGGGATAGTAAATCAGCCTTAACGGAATGGCAGGGCAGACCTGATGGGCCAGTCACCTAATTCTAGTCCTGTGTTTTATGATATTATGGAAATGGAAGTATTTACTACAGGCTGACAGAAAATGATGATGTTTAAATTACATTCCTTATCACTAAATACCAGGGTGGTGTTATCAATATGAAGCTTAAAAAGTATCCAACCCTATATTCCATCATGTAACGGTATGGTTGACATGAAAACAATGAAGCACCTTGCTACCAATACAAAGAATGAAATGGGTAAAATAAAGGCAGAAGGTACCACTGTAACATAAGCAGTCAGTTTAGCCCTTTACAACACCAGTGATCAGGACATCAGGAGTCAATTACCAACTCTGTCTGAAAGGATTCTGAATTGAATTGAATTGACTTTATTACTGACATCCTTCACTCACATGAGGTGTAAAAATCTTTACATGAAATCTCTGTCTAAATGTGCAATTGATAGTAATTTGTCATAAATGGTATGTACAACTGGACAGTCAATATAGCATAGAAATGCAATTGTATTAGCGTGAATTAATCAGTCTGATGGCCTGGTGGAAGAAGCCGTTCCAGAGCCTGTTGGTCCTGGCTATTATACTGCAGTACCGGTTCCCGGATGGTAGCAGCTGGAACAGTTTGTGGTTGGGGTGTGACTCAGGTCCCCAATGATCCTTCAGGCCCTTTTAACGCACCTGTCTCTGTAAATGTCCAGAATAGTGGGAGGTTCACATCTCCAGATGCACTGGGCTGTCTGCACAGCTCTGCACTGAGGGAAGTATAGATTCCATACCAGGCAGTGTTGCAGCCAGTGAGGATGCTCTCAATTGTGCCCCTGTAGAAAGTCCTTAAGACTTGGGGACCCATACCAAACTTCTTCAACCGTCTGAAATGAAAGAGGTGCTGCTGTGCTTTTTCCAACCACACAGCCGGTATGTACAGACCACGTGAGATCCTCGGTGATGTGTATGCCGCGGAACGTAAAGTTGCTCACCCTCTCAACCCCAGATCCATCCAGCTCCTGATTTTGCAACATTGAGGGAGAGGTTGTTTTCTTGACACCACTGTGTCAGGGCGATGACTGCTTCTCTGTAGGCTGCCTGTACAATCTACCTATGACCACACACGTTTCCTCCAGGTGCTTTAGTTTCCTCCCAAGATGTGCAAGTTAGGTTTACTAATTTGTGGCATGTAGTTGTACATATGTACTTAATAAAGTGGCCACTAAGTGTACAACAAGATTCTGTAAGTTCCTTGCTTTCCATAATTATGTACTATATTTATAGTAATGACATAGTAAAACTGGAAAAAAAAGACTTATGAAGACATTTCCAGGGCTAGAGGGCCTGAGTTAAAGGGAGAGCTTGGCCACACAAGGTCTTTATTGTTTGACCTTATGGAAGCCTATAAAATCGTGAAAGACATAGATGAGGTGGATGGTAGTAGTATTTTTTCCCACAGCAGGGAGTCCAAAGCTTGGAGCAGAGATTTAGGGTGAGTGAGGAATATTTAAAAGGGACCCAAAGGGCATCTTTTTCGCACAGAGGGTGGTAAGTAGATGAAACAGGCTGCTAGAGAAAACCGTCGGGGCAAGTACAATAGTATAATTTAAGGATTACTCAGACAGGTACATGGAGGAGTGGGCTTAGTGTGGCGAACACCAAACGCAGGAAATTAGGACTGGATTGGCAGGCACCGTGGTCGGCCTGACACGTTGGGCCTGTATCCATGCTCTGAGAGACCGAGCAAGCTGGGGCGTTCACTCAAGTGCTGTACTTGATAGAAGCTTATAAAATTATGTGAGGTACAGAGCAGACAGCAGTATCTTTTTTCAAGCTTTGAAATATTTAGAGAGCATTACTTAAGGTGAGAAGGGAAAGGGATGTGTGAGAAATGTCTTTCATTACACAGAGAGTAGTAGGGGCCCAGAATGCATTGCCAGGGGAGGCATTGGAGGCAGATAGCACTGGAGTATTTAAGAGACTCTTGGATAGGCACATAAATACGCAGAGAAGGAAGGATCGATGTGAAGGGAAGAGGGATTAGATTGTCAGTGGGTTAATTAGTTTGGCAGAACATTGCGGGCTAAGGGCCCTTCCTGTACTGTTATCAGACAGGAGCAAACCGGAGTTAATAGGGAGCAGCTGTCTTTGGGCAAGTCTACATCTAAAATGCGGGAGACGTTTAGGAGCCAAATGATTAGACAAGGATGACAAGAAATGGGAACCTTGAATGATGAGAGAGGTTATGAACTTACTCAAAAAGGAAGCACATGTAAGCCTAAATCAGACAGGGTCCTTGAGGAATACAGAGATAACAGGAAGGAGCTCAAGCATGTGATTGGAAATGCTAAAAGGAGAAACTCAATGTCCTTAGCAAGTAGGATTAGTGAGAATTCCAAGGCATTTGTACTTAATGTTAAAACAAGGAAAAAAGAGAGGTGGGGAATTTATGGTTAGAGGAGAGGATGTAGACGTCATTCTAAATGAGTACTTAGCATTGGTATTCATCCAGCAGCACTAGCATGCCCTACACCATTGTGAGAACGGTGCTAATATGTGAGAGGATCTTGACATTTGTAAGGGAGGAGCTGAATGCTGGGAGTTTTGAAAAGCAGCCAAGTGGGTAAGTCTCCAGGGGCTGATAGAATATATCCTATGCTATTGCAAGTGATGAGATCAGATTGCTGGGGATGCAATAAAAAGTTCTGCATTCTCACAAGCTACAAGTGAGGTTCCAGACGACTGGAGAGTATCTAACGCTGTTTCTTCCAGAGATAATCCAGGAAATTATAGACCAGTGAGCCTCAAATCACTCAGTAGTGGAGGTGCAATGAAATAAAAGGAATTATAGAGGCATGAGAGAGGAGCTTGCCCAGGTAGACTGGCGGGGATGACGGCAGAGTAGAGGTGGTCGAAGTTTCTGGGAATAATTCACGAGGCACAGGATTGATGTGTCCCACAGAAGTAGTTGTTCTCATATGGTAGGAGTAGGCAACCGTGGCTGACAAGGGAAATGAAGGACCACATAAAAGCCAAAGAAGGGGCATATAAGGCAACAAAAGTGAGTGGGAAGTTGGATGATTGGGAAGTTTTTAAAATCCAACAAAGTAAAAGGGAGGTGAGAGTTGATATTGGACCACTGGAAAATGATGCTGGTGAGGTAGTAATGGGGGACAAAGAAATAGCAGATGAACTTAAAAAGTACTTTGCATCTGTCTTCACTGTGGAAGACACTCGTAGTGTGCCAGAGGTCTGTGAGTGTCAGGGGCAGGAGTGGGCGCCATTGCTATTACAAAGGAAAAAGTGCCCGGCAAACTCAAAGGTCTTAAGGTGGATAAGTCATCTGGACCAGATGGACGACATCCCAGAGTCCTGAGATAGATTGCTGAAGAGATAACAGATGCATTGGTCATGATCTTTCAAGAATCACTTGATTCTGGCAGGGTTCCAGAGGACTGGAAGATTGCCAATGTCAACCCACTCTTTAGGAAGGGAAGAAGTCAAACAAAAGGAAATTCTAGGCCAGTTAGCCTAACCCCAGTGGTTGGGAAAATGTTGGAGTCCATTATTATGGATGAGGTTTCGGAGACTTGGAAAATAATGATAAAATAAGTCAACGTCAACATGATTTCTGTCAAGGGAAATCCTGCCCTGACAAATCTGTTAAGAGTTCAAGTAACAAGCAGGATGGACAATGGAAAGGCAGTGGATGTCATTTACTTGGATTTTCAAAAGGTATGTGATAAGGTGCCACACACAAGGCTGCTTAACAAGACAAAATCCCCATGGCGTTACAGGAAAGATACTGGCATGGACAGAGGAACGGCTGACAGGCAGGGAATAAAGGAGGCCTTTTCTGGTTGGCTGTGGGTGACTAGCGGTGATCCTCAGGGGTCAGTACTGGGACCGCTACTTTTCACATTGTTTGTTGATGATTTGGATAATGGAAATGACGGCTTTGTGGCAAAGTGTGTGGATGATATGAAGATAGGAGGAGGGGTAGGTAGTACTGATGAGGCAATGTGATTGCAGCAGGACACAGACAAATTGGGAGAATTTGCAGAAAAGTGGAAATACAGTGTTGGGAAATGTATGATAATGCATTTTGGTAAAAGGAACAAAAGTGCAGACTATTATCTAAATGGGGAGAAGGTGTAAACATCAGAGGTACAGAGGGACTTATGGGACTCGTGCGAGACTCCCAGAAGGTTAATTTACAGGTTGAATCTGTGGTAAAGAAGGCAAATGCAATGTTGGCATTTATTTCAAGGAGAAAAGAATATAAAAGGTGATAATGCTGAGCCTTTATAAGTCATAGTCAGGCTGCATTTGGAATATTGTCAACAATTTTGGGCTGTATATCTCACAAAAAAATGTGTTGTCATGGAGAGAGTCCAGAGGAGGTTCACGAGAATGAATCCAGGAATGAAGGGCAACATATGAGGAATGTCTGGCAGCTTTGGGCTTGTATTCACTGGAATTTAGAAGAATGCAGGGAGAATCTCATTGAAACCTAGCAAATGTTGAAAAGACTAGATAGAGTGGATGTGGAGAGGATGTTTCCTATGATGGGGGTATCCACAACTTGAGGGCACAGCCTCAAAATTGAGGGGCGACACTTTAGAACAGGGAAATTTTTTAGCCAGAGAGTAGCTCTGCCACAGACTGTGGTGGGGGTGGAAGACCGTGGGTAAATTTGAAACGAAAATTAATAGTTTCCTGATCGGTCAGGGTAAAGGTTATGGTGAGAAGGCAGGTGTACAGGGTTGAGTGGGATCCAGGATCAGCCATGATAGAATTGCGGAATAGACTCGTTGGGCTGAATGGCCTAATTCTGTTCCTATGTCTTATGGCATGGGAGCCGCCCTCAGTGCTTGCTGTGTTATGTTTGGCTGCAGACTGCTGTGGGGCTCGTGGACTCAGAGACCTGGACTTTGTTCTTTTTTTGTGTGACAGTTTTATCGCTGTGTTGTGTGTGCCTCGTGCAGTGCAGATGGTGGTCTCGGTCACAGTGAGGACGAAGTCTCGGGCTGCGATGTGGTCGTGCAGGGGAGATGAACTGGAGTCAGTGCTGCCCTCCAGAGTTCACTTGGCTGTATTGCATCCGACTGGAGACTGCTCATGGGGACTCAGACAAACTACGTTTTTCCTGTATGGGTGTATTACACTGTTATCTTATATCTGCTATCCTCCAAGAGGACCACAACCTTGTCGTGGTTTGGAGGCCTGTGGCTGGAGTCAGGATTTTTCCTTTAGCTGGTGTCAATGCCAAACAGATCAAAGGGTAGAGGCCAGATTAAGAGAGGTCCATTGATCCTCCAGATTTGGAGGTTCATCTCAGGCTAACAACCCTGACTAGTTAAACAAAACTGTTTCAGAAACAGCAGTGAAGAATCCTTATAGATCTGTGTACGACAGGATTCCTGAGTCTCTATCTGGGACTTGCATGACTGACAGTAAACCGAGAGGAAGCTACTGACAAAATGAAAGAAGCCATGCACTTTGCTAGAAATGGAGGATCTTCACTGTTGCCTTAATCGCCAGTGGTGTAATGGGCAAAAGAAAAAGAATATGTGCTATGTGTGCCTTGTGTTGTGCGTGACTGTTGTGCACCTAGGCCCTGGAGTAACTTCTGTTTGGCTGCATTCCTGGGTATTCATGTATGGCTGAATGACAATGAAACTGGGACTTGAACTTGGTAGGAAGCAGCTGCAGAGGATTTAGAGACATTTGAAAAAACAAGGTCTGATTAGGGACAGTCAGCATGGCTTTGTGAGGGCATTTCATGAGTTGCAAATTTGAGGAGGTGATAAGAGATTGATATGGGTAGGGCAGTTACCTATATGGACCTTAGTACGTCAAGATATGCTGATCTAGAAGGTTAAGCTGCCGAGGATCCATGGTTACGTGACAATTTGGATTAAGAATTGACATGCCCACAGAAGGCAGAATGCAGTGGTACAAGGGTGTTATTCTGACTGGAGATCCATCACAGTGATCTGTGCCCGACAGTGATCTGTGATCCATGACGGTGATCTGTGATCCATGACAGTGATCTGTGATCCATGACAGTGATCTGTGCTCCACAGTGATCTGTGATCCATGATCAGTGATCTGTGATCCATGACAGTGATCTGTGCTCCACAGTGATCTGTGATCCATGATGGAGATCTGTGATCCATGACGGTGATCTGTGATCCATGACAGTGATCTGTGATCCATGACAGTGATCTGTGATCCACAGTGATCTGTGATCCATGATGGTGATCTGTGATCCATGACTGTGATCTGTGATCCATGACAGTGATCTGTGCTCCAGTGATCTGTGATCCATGACAGTGATCTGTGATCCATGACCAGTGATCTGTGATCCATGACGGTGACCTGTGATCCATGATGGTGATCTGTGATCCATGACAGTGATCTGTGCTCCAGTGATCTGTGATCCATGACAGTGATCTGTGATCCATGATGGTGATCTGTGATCCATGACAGTGATCTGTGATCCATGACAGTGATCTGTGCTCCACAGTGATCTGTGATCCATGACAGTGATCTGTGCTCCACAGTGATCTGTGATCCATGACAGTGATCTGTGATCTATGACAGTGATCTGTGATCCATGACCAGTGATCTGTGATCCATGACAGTGATCTGTGCTCCACAGTGATCTGTGATCCATGATCCATGACAGTGATCTGTGATCCATGACGGTGATCTGTGATCCATGACAGTGATCTGTGCTCCACGACAGTGATCTGTGCTCCACAGTGATCTGTGATCCATGACGGTGATCTGTGCTCCACAGTGATCTGTGATCCATGACGGTGATCTGTGATCCATGACGGTGATCTGTGATCCATGACAGTGATCTGTGATCCACAGTGATCTGTGATCCATGACAGTGATCTGTGATCCATGACGGTGATCTGTGATCCACAGTGATCTGTGATCCATGACAGTGATCTGTGATCCATGACAGTGATCTGTGATCTATGACAGTGATCTGTGAACCATGACAGTGATCTGTGATCTATGACGGTGATCTGTGATCCATGACGGTGATCTGTGCTCCAAGTGATCTGTGATCTATGACAGTGATCTGTGATCCATGACAGTGATCTGTGATCCAAGTGATCTGTGATCCATGACGGTGATCTGTGATCCATGACGGTGATCTGTGATCTATGACAGTGATCTGTGATCCATGACAGTGATCTGTGCTCCAAGTGATTTGTGATCCATGACAGTGATCTGTGATCCATGACGGTGATCTGTGCTCCAAGTGATCTGTGATCCATGACGTTGATCTGTGCTCCATGACGGTGATCTGTGCTCCAAGTGATCTGTGATCCATGACAGTGATCTGTGATCTATGACAGTGATCTGTGATCCATGACGGTGATCTGTGATCCATGACAGTGATCTGTGATCCATGACCAGTGTGATCTGTGCTCCATGACAGTGATCTGTGCTCCACAGTGATCTGTGATCCATGACGGTGATCTGTGCTCCACAGTGATCTGTGATCTATGACGGTGATCTGTGATCCATGACGGTGATCTGTGATCCATGACAGTGATCGGTGCTCCACAGTGATCTGTGATCCATGACGGTGATCTGTGCTCCACAGTGATCTGTGATCCATGACCAGTGCGATCTGTGCACCACAGTGATCTGTGATCTACGACCAGTGCGATCTGTGCTCCACAGTGATCTGTGATCTACGACCAGTGCGATCTGTGCTCCACAGTGATCTGTGATCCATGACCAGTGCGATCTGTGCTCCACAGTGATCTGTGATCTACGACCAGTGCGATCTGTGCTCCACAGTGATCTGTGATCCATGACGGTGATCTGTGATCCATGTCAGTGATCGGTGATCCATGACGGTGATCTGTGCTCCACAGTGATCTGTGATCCATGACCAGTGCGATCTGTGCTCCACAGTGATCTGTGATCTACGACCAGTGCGATCTGTGCTCCACAGTGATCTGTGATCTACGACCAGTGCGATCTGTGCTCCACAGTGATCTGTGATCCATGACCAGTGCGATCTGTGCTCCACAGTGATCTGTGATCTACGACCAGTGCAATCTGTGCTCCACAGTGATCTGTGATCCATGACGGTGATCTGTGATCCATGATGGTGATCTGTGCTCCACAGTGATCTGTGATCCATGACAGTGATCTGTGATCCATGACAGTGATCTGTGCTCCACAGTGATCTGTGATCCATGACAGTGATCTGTGATCCATGACAGTGATCTGTGCTCCACAGTGATCTGTGATCCATGACAGTGATCTGTGCTCCACAGTGATCTGTGATCCATGATCCATGACGGTGATCTGTGATCCATGACCAGTTTGATCTGTGCTCCATGACAGTGATCTGTGATCCATGACGGTGATCTGTGATCCATGACCAGTGTGATCTGTGATCCATGACCAGTGTGATCTGTGGTCCACAGTGATCTGTGATCCATGACGGTGATCTGTGATCCATGACAGTGATCTGTGATCCATGACAGTGATCTGTGCTCCACAGTGATCTGTGATCCATGACAGTGATCTGTGCTCCACAGTGATCTGTGATCCATGATGGAGATCTGTGATCCATGACGGTGATCTGTGATCCATGACAGTGATCTGTGATCCATGACAGTGATCTGTGATCCACAGTGATCTGTGATCCATGATGGTGATCTGTGATCCATGACTGTGATCTGTGATCCATGACAGTGATCTGTGCTCCAGTGATCTGTGATCCATGACAGTGATCTGTGATCCATGACCAGTGATCTGTGATCCATGACGGTGACCTGTGATCCATGATGGTGATCTGTGATCCATGACAGTGATCTGTGCTCCAGTGATCTGTGATCCATGACAGTGATCTGTGATCCATGATGGTGATCTGTGATCCATGACAGTGATCTGTGATCCATGACAGTGATCTGTGCTCCACAGTGATCTGTGATCCATGACAGTGATCTGTGATCCATGACAGTGATCTGTGATCCATGACCAGTGATCTGTGATCCATGACAGTGATCTGTGCTCCACAGTGATCTGTGATCCATGATCCATGACAGTGATCTGTGCTCCACAGTGATCTGTGATCCATGACGGTGATCTGTGATCCATGACAGTGATCTGTGCTCCACGACAGTGATCTGTGCTCCACAGTGATCTGTGATCCATGATGGTGATCTGTGATCCATGACGGTGATCTGTGCTCCACAGTGATCTGTGATCCATGACGGTGATCTGTGATCCATGACGGTGATCTGTGCTCCACAGTGATCTGTGATCCATGACAGTGATCTGTGATCCACAGTGATCTGTGATCCATGACAGTGATCTGTGATCCATGACGGTGATCTGTGATCCACAGTGATCTGTGATCCATGACGGTGATCTGTGATCCATGACAGTGATCTGTGCTCCAGTGATCTGTGATCCATGACAGTGATCTGTGATCCATGACCAGTGATCTGTGATCCATGACAGTGATCAGTGCCCGACAGTGATCTGTGATCCATGACAGTGATCTGTGCCCGACAGTGATCTGTGATCCATGACGGTGATCTGTGATCCATGACCAGTGATCTGTGAACCACAGTGATCTGTGATCCATGACAGTGATCTGTGATCCATGACAGTGATCTGTGCTCCATGACGGTGATCTGTCATCCATGACAGTGATCTGTGCTCCAAGTGATCTGTGATCTATGACAGTGATCTGTGATCCATGACAGTGATCTGTGATCTATGACAGTGATCTGTGAACCATGACAGTGATCTGTGATCTATGACGGTGATCTGTGATCCATGACGGTGATCTGTGCTCCAAGTGATCTGTGATCTATGACAGTGATCTGTGATCCATGACAGTGATCTGTGATCCATGACAGTGATCTGTGATCCAAGTGATCTGTGATCCATGACGGTGATCTGTGATCCATGACGGTGATCTGTGATCTATGACAGTGATCTGTGATCCATGACAGTGATCTGTGCTCCAAGTGATTTGTGATCCATGACAGTGATCTGTGATCCATGACGGTGATCTGTGCTCCAAGTGATCTGTGATCCATGACGTTGATCTGTGCTCCATGACGGTGATCTGTGCTCCAAGTGATCTGTGATCCATGACAGTGATCTGTGATCTATGACAGTGATCTGTGATCCATGACGGTGATCTGTGATCCATGACAGTGATCTGTGATCCATGACCAGTGTGATCTGTGCTCCATGACAGTGATCTGTGCTCCACAGTGATCTGTGATCCATGACGGTGATCTGTGCTCCACAGTGATCTGTGATCTATGACGGTGATCTGTGATCCATGACGGTGATCTGTGATCCATGACAGTGATCGGTGCTCCACAGTGATCTGTGATCCATGACGGTGATCTGTGCTCCACAGTGATCTGTGATCCATGACCAGTGTGATCTGTGCACCACAGTGATCTGTGATCTACGACCAGTGCGATCTGTGCTCCACAGTGATCTGTGATCTACGACCAGTGCGATCTGTGCTCCACAGTGATCTGTGATCCATGACCAGTGCGATCTGTGCTCCACAGTGATCTGTGATCTACGACCAGTGCGATCTGTGCTCCACAGTGATCTGTGATCCATGACAGTGATCGGTGATCCATGACGGTGATCTGTGCTCCACAGTGATCTGTGATCCATGACCAGTGCGATCTGTGCTCCACAGTGATCTGTGATCTACGACCAGTGCAATCTGTGCTCCACAGTGATCTGTGATCCATGACGGTGATCTGTGATCCATGATGGTGATCTGTGCTCCACAGTGATCTGTGATCCATGACAGTGATCTGTGATCCATGACAGTGATCTGTGCTCCACAGTGATCTGTGATCCATGACAGTGATCTGTGCTCCACAGTGATCTGTGATCCATGATCCATGACGGTGATCTGTGATCCATGACCAGTTTGATCTGTGCTCCATGACAGTGATCTGTGATCCATGACGGTGATCTGTGATCCATAACCAGTGTGATCTGTGATCCATGACCAGTGTGATCTGTGGTCCACAGTGATCTGTGATCCATGACGGTGATCTGTGATCCATGACAGTGATCTGTGCTCCACAGTGATCTGTGATCCATGATCCATGACGGTGATCTGTGATCCATGACCAGTTTGATCTGTGCTCCATGACAGTGATCTGTGATCCATGACGGTGATCTGTGATCCATGACCAGTGTGATCTGTGATCCATGACCAGTGTGATCTGTGATCCACAGTGATCTGTGATCCATGACGGTGATCTGTGATCCATGACAGTGATCGGTGATCCACAGTGATCTGTGATCCATGACGGTGATCTGTGCTCCACAGTGATCTGTGATCCATGACCAGTGCGATCTGTGCTCCACAGTGATCTGTGATCTACGACCAGTGCGATCTGTGCTCCACAGTGATCTGTGATCTACGACCAGTGCGATCTGTGCTCCACAGTGATCTGTGATCCATGACCAGTGCGATCTGTGCTCCACAGTGATCTGTGATCTACGACCAGTGCGATCTGTGCTCCACAGTGATCTGTGATCCATGACAGTGATCTGTGATCCATGATGGTGATCTGTGCTCCACAGTGATCTGTGAACCACAGTGATCTGTGATCCATGACAGTGATCTGTGATCCATGACAGTGATCTGTGCTCCACAGTGATCTGTGATCCATGACAGTGATCTGTGATCCATGACAGTGATCTGTGCTCCACAGTGATCTGTGATCCATGATCCATGACAGTGATCTGTGATCCATGACAGTGATCTGTGCTCCACAGTGATCTGTGATCCATGACGATGATCTGTGATCCATGATGGTGATCTGTGCTCCACAGTGATCTGTGATCCATGACAGTGATCTGTGATCCACAGTGATCTGTGCTCCATGACGGTGATCTGTTCTCCACAGTGATCTGTGATCCATGACCAGTGCGATCTGTGCTCCACAGTGATCTGTTTTCTACGACCAGTGCGATCTGTGCTCCACAGTGATCTGTGATCTACGACCAGTGCGATCTGTGCTCCACAGTGATCTGTGATCTACGACCAGTGCGATCTGTGCTCCACAGTGATCTGTGATCCATGACGGTGATCTGTGATCCATGATGGTGATCTGTGCTCCACAGTGATCTGTGATCCATGACAGTGATCTGTGCTCCATGACGGTGATCTGTGCTCCACAGTGATCTGTGATCCATGACCAGTGCGATCTGTGCTCCACAGTGATCTATGATCTACGACCAATGCGATCTGTGCTCCACAGTGATCTGTGATCTACGACCAGTGCGATCTGTGCTCCACAGTGATCTGTGATCTACGACCAGTGCGATCTGTGCTCCACAGTGATCTGTGATCCATGACCAGTGCGATCTGTGCTCCACAGTGATCTGTGATCTACGACCAGTGCGATCTGTGCTCCACAGTGATCTGTGATCCATGACGGTGATCTGTGATCCATGATGGTGATCTGTGCTCCACAGTGATCTGTGAACCACAGTGATCTGTGATCCACAGTGATCTGTGATCCATGACAGTGATCTGTGCTCCACAGTGATCTGTGATCCATGATCCATGACGGTGATCTGTGATCCATGACAGTGATCTGTGCTCCACAGTGATCTGTGATCCATGATCCATGACGGTGATCTGTGATCCATGACCAGTTTGATCTGTGCTCCATGACAGTGATCTGTGATCCATGACGGTGATCTGTGATCCATGACCAGTGTGATCTGTGATCCACAGTGATCTGTGCTCCATGACCAGTGTGATCTGTGCTGGGATGTCTGTGTTTGTGAAATATATAATGACTTGGATGAAAATGTAGATGGATGGGTTTGTATGTCTGCAGACAACATGAAGACTGGTGGAGTTGTGCATAGCGTAGAGGTCTATCAAAGCAGAGAGCATGATATAGCTCAGTTACAGATGTGATCAGAGAAATGCAAACGGAGTTTTATCCAAACTATTCTGAGGTGGGAAGTCAAAAGTAAAGGGTAAGTACACATTTAACCAGAGCATCCTTAACAGTATTGATGTACAGGCAGACATTGGGGACTGCTTCTTAACTCATTGAAAATGGTCAAGTGAATCAGATAGGATTGTAAAGGAAGCATATAGCATGCTTGCCTTCTTTGGTTGTACAGTGGCCAGGAAGTCATGTTGTAGCTTGTTCTGGCTGCGTTTAGAGCATTATGTGCAATTCTGATTACACCATTATAGAAAGGCTTTGGAGAGAGTGATGATGATGTTTTACCAGGATGCTGTCTGGATGAGAGGGGATGTGTGGGCTATCTACCTATCTATCTATCATCTATCTATTTGCTTTTAAACACAGAATAATAGGTGCCTGAAACAAATGGTAGCGGAGGCAGATATAACTGCATTTTGGAGGGCTTTAGATAGACGCAGGGAATGGAGGGATATGAATCATAAACAAGAAGGGATTTAGTTTATTTCGGCAATATGTTCGGTGCTGGGCTAAGTGCCTTTCCTGTGCTGTACTGTTCAATGCACTGGAGCACCCCCAGAGGTTTCCTATAGTAATACTCTGTTGAATGTGAGGAAATCGCAGAACAGTAAGGAGTCGGGGAAGGAGAGGACATCTTTCTCTCCAAGATCCATCCCTCTGCTGTTAGAACACATCTTACAACTCACTCCCCAAGGGATGACCATGCTACTGATGCCATCAGGATCCACTGAGCACAGGAAACAGCTTCTGATGATCCACCATGCTAACCACATTCAGTGAGTGGAAGAATTTTCTCCTGATGAGAAGGTCAAAGCTCAAGTCAAGTTCTTTATTATTGCAGGAGTGGAGTTACTGTGAGTAGGAGCATGCAATTAACAGTGACATATACCTGTTAGAAGCAAATGAATATCAGACATACCATCAAGGTGTTTGTTTTAAGGCTGTGGAGGGAACTAAGTAAAATGAACAAAATGTCTAAGTGGTGAGTGTGACGTTCCAATAGCAAAGGACCCATTTAAAAAGATGCCATCTATTCTGCACAGCAGTAAATCTACTAACCACACTTCTACTAGTCATCATGACAATTTCAAATGTGAAACAAATATTTTTATGATAAAGATCAGATAAATAAAATCAGATATAAATTGTTTAAAAGAATGTACCTCAGTTAAATTTAAAGTAGAAACTAAATTACAAGTAGATGTTTGTTACCTTGGGAAGCACTGTCGAAGGATTTAATTAGCGTTTTGACGGTTGGGGATGGTTCAGAGGATGTGGATGATCTGCGACTCAGGCCCATACCTTGTCTTAAAGCAGCAAGGTCTCGCTCTACAGCATTCATGTAATTGTACATTCGCCCTCGCTCTTCATCTTGCCTAAAGATCATATTTATTGATACCATTAATTTTCTCGTTTATAAAACAACCTGTAGCTTTTCAAACAGACATTTAACAACAAACTGCTTTATTCTCAATAATGTTTGTTGATATGAAATTCTGCTTGTGGGTGACTTCATGTATTCCGGACTCTAAGTAGTGTGTGTGATATCAACTGTATCATACAGGGAGGGAGTTCCAGATGTAGCTTTCAGCAGTTTTTCACACTGTATCAAGGACATGGTGATGAAGGAGTCCAGGCACTATTGATGAAGCAGCTATCTGGGCAAATACTACGTCAACTCTATGAAAAGCTGTAAACAGAGCTGCAATCAATTAACAATCAGAGGGAAGATTATTGAGGAAGCAGCTAAATGTAGTTGTCCAAAGTGAAAGTCGAAATCAAGTTTATCATCTGCACACGTACATGTAGAAATGCAATGAGAAATTTGCAGTATCACATAGCATCAGCTAAGCATTCACAAGAAAAAAAACAGTTTTTACAAAAAGAAACAATTAGAATAAAACGACTAAAATTGGCAAAGAAGCATTGACCGTGTGGATAGTCAGAGGCTTTTCCCCAGGGCTGAAATGGCTGCCACTCTGATGAAGAGTCTCAGCCCGAAACGTCGACAGTGCTTCTTCCTATAGATGCTGCCTGGCCTGCTGCGTTCCACTAGCATTTTGTGTGTGTTGCTTGGATTTCCAGCATCTGCAGATTTCCTCGTGTTTGCTAAAGTAGGGACATGTTCGGCACAACTTTGTGGGCCGAAGGGCCTGTGTTGTGCTGTAGGTTTTCTACGTTTACAATGCAAATCTGGTCATAGTGTTGCTATACTGAGGTAGTGACTTAGGTCATACTGGTTGTTTCCATAACAATGATTGAAGGGAAGTAGATGTTTTTGAATGTGGTGGTGAGAGACTTCAGACTTCTGTACTTCCTACCCAACGGTATTTGCATGGCCCGGATGGGTGGGGGTCCCCGATGCAGATACTACTGATGGTGGGGAGGGATGGGCCTATTATCCTGAGGAACAGCTTGGATGAATAGCCTCCATCAACTATATTCCATACTAGTTGTGATCCCAGCCACTAGAGATTTCCTATTCCATCCTACTGACAAGGCTCTCTGATGGCACACTCTGTTAAATGCTGTCTTGACATCTCTCTCCGCTTTATTAATGGTCTTCAGAAAATCTAGATATATCAGCTCCATTCCCACCTACCATGTCGGTAATTAGAATCCTAGTGACAAAGGTACAGACCATGGAAAGAGAGCCTTTCACCTGTTGAGTTCATACCAACCATCAACCAACTGTTTCAACACTCATCTTACCCAAACCCATTTTATTCTTAAATTCCAAAATCAGGTTTATTATCACTAACATATATCATGAAATTGTTGTTTTGTGGCTGCAGTACAGTACAATACTTAAAAAATACAGTAAGTTACAATAAGAAATTTAAAAAAGGGTAAAAAGAGAGCAAAAAAGTGATAGATAGATAGATAGATACTTTATTCATCCCCATGGGGAAATTCAACTTTTTTTCCAATGTCCCATACACTTGTTGTAGCAAAACTAATTACATACAATACTTAACTCAGTAAAAAATATGATATGCATCTAAATCACTATCTCAAAAAGCATTAATAATAGCTTATTAATAATAATTATAATAATGGTCCGTTCAGAAACCTGATGGCGGAGGGGAAGCAGCTGTTCCTAAAATACTTAATACATCACTTCAAGATTCTATACCTTTCTCCTGATAGTGGCAATAAGAAGAGGTCATGTCTTGGATGGTTGGGGTACTTAATGATAGATGCTGCCTTCTTGACGCATCGCCTACTGAAGGTGTCCTCCATTGTAAGGAGGAAGGAGGCTACTACACACCATCAACCTTTCCCTACCAGTTTAAGAAGTATTATCTCAAAGGTACTGATCTCTGGGTTACTTTCAGTGCCACATAATAGCGAGGATAAGAATAGAAGTATATGGCAAGTGAATGTGGGGCTGAAAAATTTGAGCAGGAATTAGGATATTTGGACCAATGAAATCCCTTCTGGGGTAGGGATGACCTGTACAAAAGGTTATAGAAGCATAGAAAACCTATAGCACAATACAGGCTCTTCAGACCACAATGCTGTGCTGAACATGTACTTATTCTAGAAATTACCTAGGGTTACCCATAGCCCTCTATTTTGCTAAGCTCCATGTGCCTATCCAGGAGTCTCTTAAAAGACCCTATCGTATCTGCCTTCACCACCATCGCCGGCAGCCCATTCCATGCACTCACCACTCTCTGCGTAAAAATTTTGCCCCTGACATCTCCTCTGAACCTACTTCCAAGCACCTTAAAACTCTGCCCTCTTGTGTTAGCCATTTCAGCCCTGGGAAAGAGCCTCTGACTATCCACACAATCAATGCCTCTCATCATCTTATACACCTCTATCAGGTCACCTCTCAACCTCCGTCGCTCCTAAGAAAAAAGGCCGAGTTCACTCAACCTATTCTCACAGGGCATGTTCCCCAATCCTTGTAAATCTCCTCTGCACCCTTTCTATAGTTTCCACATCCTTCCTGTAGTGAGGCAACCAGATCTGAGCGCAGTACTCCAAGTGGAGTATTGTTCTACCTGAACTGGAGGGGGAGCCAATATTCTGGCGGACAGATTTGTGTTGTTAACGTCTAGTGTTTCTAGTGTCCTAACAGCAACACAGAGACAAAGGAACAGATTTTAGCAGCAAGTTGAAAGGACAGGAGAAGTGGGAGAGTAATGAAAGTCTTTAGGATTACATCTAATTTATTTCAATGCATAAAGTCTTACAGGTAAGGCAGAGGATGGATAGGTATGTGGGATTGCGAAACTCTAGCCATCATGGTTAAGGGAGGAACAGGAGTATTGAAGTTGGGAGGTTATGTTGGAGTTGTACAAGACTTGGAAGTATTGTTTTCCTTTTTGATCACAATGCTAGAGGAGAGACGTTATTAGAACAAGTGTAAATAAGAATCACAAGGACGTTTCCATGACTTGATGGAATGAGTTAAAAGGCGAAGCTCCATAGTCGAGGAGTTTTTTTCCCTTGAAGTGTAGGAAAATGAAAGATGATCTTGTGGAGAGGTATAAAATCATGACGTGCATAGAAAGAGTGAACGTGTTCAGTCTTTCACTCAGCGTTAGGCAATCTAGAACTAGAGAGCACAGAGGAGAGATCTAATAGGGACTAGAGGTGCAACTATTTTTTAAATATACAGAGGGTGGTAAGTATACGGAATGAGCTGTTAGAGGAAATGTTTGATTAGACAATTTTTCAAGACACTTGGATTGGTATATGGAAGGAAAAAGTTGAGAAGGATCTAAGTCAAGCATGGAGAAACAGGACGAGCTTGGATGGGTATCTTGGGCAGTGTGGGGTAAAGGGCCTTGTTCCACGCCTCACAACTTTATGGCTGAGATTTTACCCCTCACCGACACATCAAAGGTGAGGAGTAGAATCTCAAAGTTATAACTTAACAACCAGCCTAATTTGTAACCTGGGAATAAACTTCAGTATCCAGGGAAACCCAGCTGATCACAGGGACAACGTCAGATTGCACAGAGGTAGAACTGAAGATCAGGATCGACCGGAGTTGCTGGGGCTGTGAGATAACAGTTCCACTAGCTGCATCACCGTGCTTTTGCAAATAACTTAAAAACTTAAAGCATCTACCAGATTTCTCAAAATCATTCCCTGAACTTCCTTACATTGGCTGCTAAATTTACAAACTAACAGCTTAGGATTCTCTCACCTCCCTCATCCTCCACTCCTTATACTGCTTCCCCCGGGTGTCTGAAAATCCCCTCACAAGTATCAAGTGCCAATATTAATATTTAATTGAACAAAATGACACACCGCATTCATCCAGAGTGAGATGCAGTTCCAGCTAATATACAACGTACCAAATCACATCACAACATCCCACGTACTTGCGTGCCTTCACTTCCTCCAGTTCTTTGGTGAGCTTCTCGGATTTCTCCATTGACTCCTGTAGTCTCCGCCGTAGGTCACTGATCTCCTCTTGTGCTTCAGATTTAATATCATTAGCAATGACGACAGCAGTCTGGAGGTCAGCTTGAAACTGCCGCCACTCGGCTGACTCCTCCTGTTTAAAAATATATAGTTTTTTTAAATGTAAAATCAAACGCTACCTCAATTTCTTTTCTCAATGACAGGAGGACCACGTACTCCAAACAATGCAAAGTTTTGAGATGTCAGTTTACGTCCATTAAGAATGGGTCGAGTAACCAGCCTATCATACACCTTCCTCCATGCACTGAGTATTAAACATAAACACAATCTTATTCTGGCATTTTCCCCCTTCACATCCAGTCCTGATGAAGGGTCTGGATGAATAAACCATCGACAGTTTATTCATTTCTATAGACGCTGCCAGACCTGCTAAGTTCCTCCAGCATTTTGTGCGTGTTGTTCTGGATTTCCAGCATCTGCAGAAACTTGTGTTTATTTCTGGTGTTCGCAATTATTCACACTCAGTTACTCAAACTTCCCCTCCTATAATATTATACACAACAATCAGTCTCCTGCACTGCAGATCTATACAATCTTTCTTCAGAGGTAAAATTTTCCAGTCCTGGTCATAGTTTTGTGAATCTCCTCTGGAGCTTCTACACTGCGACCACCACAGCCAAACCCCCCATTCCCCTGCACCTGACTGTGGAGAGCATCCACTACTCCAAAACAACTACCTCCAAATGGATCACATAGTGGAATAGTGGAACTTGACTAAATGTATTTATCACGATGGGAATCTTTATGATAAAACAAAAACCATGACAATTAAGATGACAGAGGCACTGTTGCTGAGATACAAGAGGATATAATGAATCCTTATCATCCTAGTTGATCTGTCTTGAAGGCATAAAATTGAGAAGTGAAAGCAGATGGGGATGAAAGGGAAAAGGCCAGTTTGATTCACCGCTGGGCAGTTCCAAGGTAAGGTAACTAACCTATAATGCTGGCTTATGTTTTCTTTCCTTTTCACAGAAGTTGACTATTTTATTATCTTTTATTTTAGACTTTCAGTAACTGCAACACTCAACACATAATTTTCTCTTTTGCTCTCATTCACCTGGATTCTCTTGGTCTCCACCCCATTGCAAACATTGCTTTCGTTCTCATTCCCTTTATGCATGGTTCTTGCTTCCTTGTGAAACACTTGTTTTCTCACTTTTTCCAGTCTCAGTGCAAAAGCAACCACTGAAACAAACATTTCAAAGTCATGTGCCACTTTGAAAATTCAGCTGTGTAATTCCTCAGGTTTGCAAGTGTTCCCTGACAGCGAACACCTTGCATCTGGGAATGGGCTGGAAGCTATTTCGACAGGCTGAAATCAGCACAAGCGGTTGTCCGTTGGTAACGCAGCACAAGGGTTAAAAATACTGGTGCTTTTGGCTCTCATGAGCAGTCTGAAATCAGCACGGGGCCAGATAAAGGAAGGAGTAAGTGCAGTGGCTATTGTTGGAGTGGGCTAATGGTCAGACTTGGGCGAGAACAGGCATGGGTAAGCACAAACAGACGTTCTAAGTAATAAGGTTTCTAGCAATTGTTTTTCTCTGTTAGTACATGGAAGGAAAAGGAGGGAGGAGGAGTGACCACCGTTTCGTTTACTGTGGGCGTCACTTTAAAGCGCCTGGATGAGGCGGGACTACGATGTCAGTATAACAAGCTGCGACAGACCGCTGGGATTTTCGGAGGGGAGAGGTGAGGGAGGAGGAGGGAGAGAGAGGGAGGGAGGGGGAGAGGGAGAGAGGGGGACAGAGAGAGACAGAGAGACAGACAGTAAGTAAGTTTTGGACCACAAACTGCTGACCGGAGCTTGCTGCGTCGATGGGTAAAGTCTGATACTTTCCCATGCCCAAAGGATTGGGTTGATTAACAGCACACAGTGCACATTGGATGTGTGACTGTTACTTCATATGATCCATACATGGATTTTATTGGAGTATCCTGTGGCGACCACATTTGTTAACCCTTTCCTGGTTTCAGGTACGTTATGTGGTAACCACTTGTGCTAGGGTATATTCTGTGACCGCCACTTTGGGATATTTCTACGTGGATTTCGGGACAACTCGACGGATAAGATCTTTGGCGACTGTTACTTCGTTTTCCCAGCGTGGAACCTGTGGAATTCTTCATGATCGCCTCCTCTCTACATTTTAACGTGGATTTACCAGTCCCTCCCTCACTTACTCCATGGATTACTGGACCTTTCTAGTTTGCCATCTTAAGACTTTAAGAGCTGTTCCTAAGCTTGACAGTTTGGGAGCCACACACACATAACACCGCTAACTTCTGTTTATTGTGTTTAATTTTCTATATTTTTGAGTAGATACTAACAAAAATAGTGGTTTTAACATTAAAACCTGACTCATTTGTCATCTATTGCTGCTGGTACTAACAGGGGATTCCATAATTACAGGAGTCGAATTCAGATTCTGTGGACACGTTACCTTTCGGATGCCAGGGTCAGGGATGTCTCTGATTGGATCCACAACATTCTGAAGAGGGAGGGTGAACAGCCTGAGTCGTGGTACGTATTGGTACCAATGACATAGGCAGGAAAGGGGAGGGAGAGTAGCCGGAGGTCGTGGTACGTATTGGTACCAATGACATCGGTAGGAAAAGGGAGGGAGAACAGCCGGAGGTCGTGGTACGTATCGGTACCAATGACATAGGTAGGAAAAGGGAGGGAGAACAGCCGGAGGTCGTGGTACGTATCGGTACCAATGACATAGGTAGGAAAAGGGAGGGAGAACAGCCGGAGGTCGTGGTACGTATCGGTACCAATGACATCGGTAGGAAAAGGGAGGGAGAGTAGCCAGAGGTCGTGGTACGTATTGGTACCAATGACATCGGTAGGAAAAGGGAGGGAGAACAGCCGGAGGTCGTGGTACGTATTGGTACCAATGACATAGGTAGGAAAAGGGAGGGAGAACAGCCGGAGGTCGTGGTACGTATCGGTACCAATGACATAGGTAGGAAAAGGGAGGGAGAACAGCCGGAGGTCGTGGTACGTATCGGTACCAATGACATCGGTAGGAAAAGGGAGGGAGAGTAGCCAGAGGTCGTGGTACGTATTGGTACCAATGACATCGGTAGGAAAAGGGAGGGAGAACAGCCGGAGGTCGTGGTACGTATTGGTACCAATGACATAGGTAGGAAAAGGGAGGGAGAACAGCCGGAGGTCGTGGTACGTATCGGTACCAATGACATCGGTAGGAAAAGGGAGGGAGAGTAGCCGGAGGTCGTGGTACGTATTGGTACCAATGACATCGGTAGGAAAAGGGAGGGAGAACAGCCGGAGGTCGTGGTACGTATCGGTACCAATGACATAGGCAGGAAAAGGGAGGAGGTCCTGAAGACAAAATATATGGGGTTAGGCTGAAAGCTGAAAAGCAGGACCTCCATGCCAGTGAAGATAAGAGTAAGATGATTTGGCAGATGAATGTGTGGCTGAAGAATTTGTACAGGAGACAGGGTTTCATATTTCTGGATCACTGGGATTTCTTCTCAGGGAAGCTGTGACCTGTACAAAAAGGACAGGTTACACCTCAACCCGAAGATGACCAGTATCATTGTGGGAAAGTTTGCCAGAGCTGCAGGGGAGGGTTTAGACTAATTTGGCAGGGGAATGGGAAACAGAATGAAGGGGCTGAAGATGGGGCAGTTGATAATACAAGTATGGGCAGTGTGTAGTGAGACTTGGGAAGGACAGGCATATGATAGGCAGTCAGTGGTATGAGTTGCAGTGTAACAGGTGGCCAAAATCCAAAAGGGTGAAGAATACGGGACTGAAGGTGTTATATTTGAATGCATGTAGTATATGGAATAAGGTAGATGATCTTGTAGCACAAGTAGAGATCGACAGCTATGATGTTGTGGGCATCTCTGAATCATGGCTGAAAGAAGATTATAGTTGGGAACTTAAAATCCAAAGATACATAGTATCAAAAGTACAGGCAGGTAGACAGAGTGGGTGGCGTGGCTCTGTTGGTAAAAATTGAAATCAAATCCTCAGAAGAAGGTGACATAGGATCAGAAGATGTAGAATCCTTGTGGGTAGAGTTAAGAAACTGTAAGGGTAAAAAGACCCTGATGGGACAGGCCTCTGAACAGTAGCCAGGATGTGGACTACAAATTAAACAATGGAAGATAGAAAAGGCATGTAAAATAAGGCTGGTACTGGATCCCAAGAGAGTGAAGTTATAAAATGCCTATGAGATGAGTTTTAAAGCAGCTTGTGGTTGAGCCCACTAGGTTATCAGCAATACTGGACTGGGTGTTATGTAATGACTCAGATTAGATTTGGGAGCTTAAAGTAAAGGAAGCCTTGAGACGTAATAATATGATAGAATTCATCCTGCAGTTTGAGAAAGAGAAGCTAAAATCATATATATCCGAATTTCAGGTGAGTAAAGAGAATTAGAGAGGCATGAGAGAGGAGCTGGCCAAATCCGATTGGAACGGGACACTAGCAGGGATGATGACAGTACAGCAATGGATGGTGTTTCTGGGGAAGTTCAGAAGGCACAGGAAAGGTACGTTCCAAAGTTGAAGAAATATTCTAAAGAAAGGACCATGGCTGCCAGGGGAAGTCAAAGAGAGGGCATATAGTGTAGGGAATTGCAAGATCATGCACTTAGGCATAAGGAATAAAGGCATGGACTATTTTCTAAATGGGGAGAAAATGTAAAAATCGGAGGTGCAAAGTGACTTAGAGCCCTCGTGCAGAATTCCCTAAACGTCAATTTACAGGTTGAGTCAGTGGTAAAGAAAGGAAATGCAATGTTGGCATTCATTTCGAGAGGACTAGAATACAAAAGCAAAGATATAATCCTGAGGCTTGTTAAGGCATTGGTCAGATCGCACTTGTAATATTGTGAGCAGTTCTGGGCCCCGTATTTCAGAAAGAATGTGCTGACATCGGAGAGGGTTCAGAAGGTTCATGAGAATGATCCCACTAATAACCATATAACCATATAACAATCACAGCACGGAAACAGGCCATTCCGGCCCTCCTAGTCCGTGCCAAACTCTTAATCTCACCTAGTCCCACCTACCCGCACTCAGCCCATAACCCTCCACTCCTTTCCTATCCATATACCTATCCAATTTTACCTTAAATGACACAACTGAACTGGCCTCTACTACTTCTACAGGAAGCTCATTCCACACAGCTATCACTCTCTGAGTAAAGAAATACCCCCTCGTGTTTCCCTTAAACTTTTGCCCCCTAACTCTCAAATCATGTCCTCTCGTTTGAATCTCCCCTACTCTCAATGGAAACAGCCTATTCACGTCAACTCTATCTATCCCTCTCAACATTTTAAATACCTCGATCAAATCCCCCCTCAACCTTCTACGCTCCAATGAATAGAGACCTAACTTGTTCAACCTTTCTCTGTAACTTAAGTGCTGAAACCCAGGTAACATCCTAGTAAATCGTCTCTGCACTCTCTCTAATTTATTGATATCTTTCCTATAATTCGGTGACCAGAACTGTACACAATATTCCAAATTTGGCCTTACCAATGCCTTGTACAATTTTAACATTACATCCCAACTTCTGTACTCAATGCTCTGATTTATAAAGGCCAGCGTTCCAAAAGCCTTCTTCACCACCCTATCTACATGAGACTCCACCTTCAGGGAACTATGCACTGTTATTCCTAGATCTCTCTGTTCCACTGCATTCCTCAATGCCCTACCATTTACCCTGTATGTTCTATTTGGATTATTCCTGCCAAAATGTAGAACCTCACACTTCTCAGCATTAAACTCCATCTGCCAACGTTCAGCCCATTCTTCTAACCGGCATAAATCTCCCTGCAAACTTTGAAAACCCACCTCATTATCCACAACACCTCCTACCTTAGTATCATCAGCATACTTACTAATCCAATTTACCACCCCATCATCCAGATCATTTATGTATATTACAAACAACATTGGGCCCAAAACAGATCCCTGAGGCACCCCGCTAGTCACCGGCCTCCATCCCGATAAACAATTATCCACCACTACTCTCTGGCATCTCCCATCTAGCCACTGTTGAATCCATTTTATTACTCCAGCATTAATACCTAACGACTGAACCTTCTTAACTAACCTTCCATGTGGAACTTTGTCAAAGGCCTTGCTGAAGTCCATATAGACTACATCCACTGCCTTACCCTCGTCAACATTCCTCGTAACTACTTCAAAAAATTCAATAAGGTTTGTCAAACATGACCTTCCACGCACAAATCCATGCTGGCTACTCCTAATCAGATCCTGTCTATCCAGATAATTATAAATACTATCTCTAAGAATACTTTCCATTAATTTACCCACCACTGATGTCAAACTGACAGGTCTATAATTGCCAGGCTTACTTCTAGAACCCTTTTTAAACAATGGAACCACATGAGCAATACGCCAATCCTCCGGCACAATCCCCGTTTCTAATGACATCTGAAAGATCTCCGTCAGAGCTCCTGCTATCTCTACACAAACTTCCCTCAAGGTCCTGGGGAATATCCGGTCAGGACCCGGAGATTTATCCACTTTTAAATTTCTTAAAAGCGCCAGTACTTCCACCTCTTTAATTGTCATAGGTTCCATAACTTCCTTACTTGTTTCCCACACCTTACACCATTCAATATCCTTCTCCTTAGTGAATACCGAAGAGAAGAAATCGTTCAAAATCTCTCCCATCTCCCTCGGCTCCACACATAGCTGACCACCCTGATTCTCTAAGGGACCAATTTTATCCCTCACTATCCTCTTGCTTTTAATATAACTGTAGAAGCCTTTCGGATTTACTTCCACCTTATTTGCCAAACCAAACTCGTAACTTCTTTTAGCTTTTCTAATCTCTTTCTTAAGTTTCCTTTTACATTCTTTATATTCCTCGAGCAATTCCTTTACTCCATGCTGCCTATATCTATTGTAGACATCCCTCTTTTTTCGAACCAAGTTTCTAATATCCCTTGAAAACCATGGCGCTTTCAAACCTTTAACCTTTCCTTTCAACCGAACAGGAACATAAAGATTCTGTACCCTCATAATTTCACCCTTAAATGACCTCCATTTCTCTATTACATCCTTCCCATAAAACAACTTGACCCATTCCACTCTCTCTAAATCCCTGCGCATCTCCTCAAAGTTAGCCTTTCTCCAATCAAAAATCTCAACTCTAGGTCCAGTCCTGTCCTTCTCCATAATTATATTGAAGCTAATGCTATTGTGATCACTGGACCCGAAGTGCTCCCCAACACATACATCTGTCAGCTGACCTATCGCATTCCCTAACAGGAGATCCAACACTGCCCCATCTCTAGTCGGTACTTCTATGTATTGTTGCAAAAAACTATCCTGCACACATTTCACAAACTCTAAACCATCCAGCCCTTTTACAGAATGAGCTTCCCAATCTATGTGTGGAAAATTAAAATCTCCCACAATCACCAAGAGTTTAGAAGAATGAGGATGTATCTCATTGAAAGCTATTGAATATTGAAAGGCCTAGGTAGAATGGGTGTGGAGAGGATATTTCCTATAGCTGGGGAGTCTAGTCCAAAGGACATAGCCTCAACAATCCAGGAACATCTATTCAGAACAGAAACATTTCTTTAGCCAGTGAGTGGTGAATCTGTGGAATTCACTGCCACAGACAGCTGTGGGGGCCAAATCATTTGGTATATTTAAAGCAGAGGTTGATAAATTCTTGATTAATCAGGGTGTGAAAGGTTATGGATAGAAGGCAAGAGAATGGAATTGAGAGGGATATTCAATCAGCCTTTGATGGAGCAGAGTGATTTTGGCGCTAAGCTGCAACTCCTTTGCTTGCATCTTCGGGAACAGCTCTACTTCCATCTTTAATATCTCTATTTTTCCCTTTCAGGGTTCTTTTGAAGACCCTGAGCTGGAGTTAGTTACAAGCTGACTACGGTTCATTGCGGGAATGGGACCCACTCTCGGGGTTTCATAACTGGATGTTGTTGTTTGGCACGCCAAGGGGTCAGCCAAAGCATCCGGCTGGGCTTTGGAAGCTCTGGAGATAGGTGGATCCAGGGTCAGCGGCACAAAAGGAGAACTGTGTGTCGTAAGAGGAGCTGGGATATCTGCGGCTGTGTGCCCAGAGACTCGAGATCTTTGGACGCAGAGCTCAAAAAAAAGTGATGTAGCGGACTTTTAACATTGTAAACCTGCAAGTTGTTTGTTGTGTCTCCCCGCTCCCTTTGAAAACAGAGACACCTCTTTCTCCTTTATTAAAGGGAAGGAAGAGTGAGAATGTGTGTGTGTGTGTGTGAGAGAGAGAGAGAGAGAGAGAGAGAGCGAGAGCGAGAGAGAGAGAGAGAGAGAGAGAGAGAGAGAGAGAGAGAGAGAGAGAGAGAGAGAGAGAGAGTGAGTGTGGGAGAGGGAGAGAGAGAGACACGCACACACACACACACACTCACGCACGCACACACTGTGGTATGTTGAATACCAGATAAACCGCTGTCTTTGGGATAACTGCAAGTCTGTGTCTTTGCTACACGTACAACACGCTGGAGGAACTCAGCAGGTCGGGCAGCATCCGTGGAAACGAGCAGTCAACGTTTCGGGCCGAGACCCTTCGTCAGGTGCTGTTGCTTTGCTCATGCTTGAGTGTTCGGTGCCGGGTGCCGATGTTTTTTTTTGCTGGTGGGGGGAAGGGGAGATTGGTGCTTGCTGCCGCTAACGCACGGGAGGAGGAAATGGGGGTTCTAACACTCTTTGGGGCACTCCTCTGTTTTCATGGATGGTTCCGAAGAAAAAGCATTTCAGGATGTATATTGCATACACTTCTCTGATATTAAATGTACCGTTGAAACCTTTGAATGGCAGAGCAGGCTCAATGGGCTGAATGGCCTAATTCTGCTCTTATGTGTTATAGTCTTAAAAGGGACATGTAACATTTGTGCCAGAAATATAGTATACAATTAAGTATTTAACAAGTCAGAGTCTAGCTATTGGAGCCCTGTGTTTGAGTCAGGTTGTGGGGAAGAAGAAGATGAGGCCTGAAGGGAGAGGACGGTCTTGAATTCTGGGACCTGTACGTAAGTGAGTGAAGGGGCAAAGGGGGATCGCAAAGTTAGACCAAGCTTAGGGACAATGCTGAAGGAAGTAGCAGGGAAGAACGTTTGGGAATCCTTCATGGTGAGCCTCTAGGAATATCATACAGTCCAGAAAAAAGGCTGAAGACAATATAACCAGATCATCTAAGAGCTGCCTGAGACTGTGGTCAGAAAGACTTGCACTGTAAAGATCTAACTGCATCTGGAATGCACAACTATAACCTGAGTACCCAAAATGCCGCACAAAAGGTACCACCAAACAATTACAGCTAAGCATCATAGAAAGAACGGACCAAAGTTCTGCATTCTGCCATATTCACTCATGAATGGATAATTAGCAGGAGGCAGCAGATCCAAGACCATACCAAACCTCAATGATATTTCTCCTGAATTGGTGCCACGATAGGAACCATATCGAATTGTCACATTCTACTTTTCACTGACAGGAAAAATACTCATCTCTGAATCTACCTATTGTGTCCCACAAGATTTGAGTATACATGTTTCAGTAAGATCGCCACGAGGGTCTCTTTCGGTGCAGTATGACTTGACAGCTTTATAGAGCTATATAGCACAGAAACAGCCCAACTAATCCAGGCCGACCATCTAAGATTTCCACCTAAGCTAGTCCCATTGTCTCAAATTCAGCCTATATCCCTCTAAACTTTTCCCATCCCCATACCTGTCCAACTGTCCAATTTCGGCCTCGTCAATTTTCTTACAACAAACCTAACATCCCTTGAACCAACTTAATGAACCTTTGCTGCATTTTCCCTACAGAAAAGAAAAAAAGATCAAGTAGATGACCTGCTAGATCTTACCCATTCCCTGAACATACTGTCCTGAAGGATCTTAGCATACTTCTAGCACCTCCCACTGCCACCCAGCTTAGTATTCACAACAGACCATGATAACTGCATTTTACTCTCCTCATGCAAATTACTAACATAGATTGTGAACAGCTGGGAACCTCAGCAGGGATCATCTCTGCACTGCACTAGTAACCCTTTATTCCTCTCTATTGTTTTCTGTACCTTCACTAATTTTTAATCTACATCAGTATATTCTTCCTAATATTGTGCTTTAATTTAGACCATAAGACACAAGAGTAGAATTGAGCCATTTGGCCCAGGGAGTCTGCTCAGACATTCAATCATGGCTGATTCTTTTCTCCCCCCCTCAGCCCCATGCCCTGGCCTTCTCCCCGCAACCTTTAATGCCTATCAATCTCTGCCTGAAATAAACCCAACAACATGGCCTCCACAGCTGCCTGTGGTAATAAATTCCCCAAATTCACCACTCGTTGGCTAAAGAAATTCCTCCACATTTCTGTTTTCAATGGACGCCACTCTATCCCGAGGCTGTGCCCTCTTACCCTAGACTCTCCCACCATGGGAAACATCCTTTCCACATCTACTCTGTCTAGGCCTTTCAACATTCAAAAGGTTTCAATGAGACTCCCCCCCCCCCCCCCCCCATCTCTCTAAACTCCAGTGAGTTCAGACCCAGAGCCATCAAATGTTCCTCATATGATAACCCTTTCATTCCTGGAATCATCCTTGTGAACCTCCTCTGTACCCTCTCCAATGCCAGCACATCTTTTCATAGATAAGGAGCCCAAAGCCGTTCACAATACTCAAGGTGAGGCCTCACCAGTGCCTTATAAAGCCTCAGCATCACATCCCTGCTCTTGTATTCTAGACCTCTTGAAATGAATGCTAACATGGCATTTGCCTTCCTCACCACTGACTCAACCTGCAAGTTAACTTTTAGGGTGTTCTGCAGAAGGACTCCCAAGTCCTTTTGCATCTCAGATTTTTGGATTTTCTCTCCGTTTAGAAAATAGTCGTCATACTTATATACATAAAAACATAGATCATAGAAAACCTACAGCACAATACAGGCTCTTCGGCCCACAAAGTTGTGCCAAACATGTCCCTACCTTAGAAATTATTGGGCTTACCTATAGCCCTCTATTTTTCTAAACTCCATGTACTTATCCAAAAAGACCCTATTGTATCCGACTGCACCACTGTTGCCGGCAGCCCATTCCACGCACTCACCACTCTCTGAGTAAAAAACTTACCCCTGACATCTCCTCTATACCTGCTCCCTACTACCTTAAACCTGTGTCCTCTTGTGGCAACCATTTCAGCCCTGAGAAAAAGCCTCTGGCTATCCACACAGTCAATGCCCCTCATCATCTGATACACCTTTAAGTTCACATCTCATCTCCCGTTGCTCCAAGGAAAAAAACGCTGAGTTCACTCAACCTATTCTCATAAGGCATGCTCCTCAATCCAGGCAACGTCCTTGTAAATCTCCTCTGCACCCTTTCTATGGGTTCTACATTCATCTTGTAGTGAGGCGACCAGAACTGAGCACAGTACTCCAAGTGGGGTCTGACCAGGGTCCTATGTAGCTGCAACATTACCTCTCGGCTCCTAAGTTCAATTCCATGATTGATGAAGGCCAATACACCGTATGCCTTCTTAACCACAGAGTCAACCAGCGCAGCTGCTTTGAGCATTCTATGGACTCGGACTCCAAGATCCCTCTGATCCTCCACTCTGCCAAGAGTCTTACCATTAATACTATATTCTGTCATCATATTTGACTTACCAAAATGAACCACTTCACACTTCACTGGGTTGAACTCCATCTGCCACTTCTCAGCCCAGTTTTGCATCCTATCAATGTGCCGCTGTAACCTCTGACAGCCCTCACACTATCCACAACACCTCCAACCTTTGTGTCATCAGCAAACATCAACATCCCTCCACTTCCTCATCCAGGTCATTTATAAAAATCACAAACAGTAAGGGTCCCCGAACGGATGCCTGAGGCACCCCACTGGTGACGGACCGCCATGCAGAATATGACCTGTCTACTACCACTCTTTGCCTTCTGGATCCACAAAGCAATGTCCCCTTGGCTCCTATGCCTTTTTACTTTCTCAATAAGCATTGCATGGGATACCTTATCAAATGCCTTGCTGAAATCCTTATACACTACACTACACCAACCTTCTTTGCAACGTGGACAGGTTTAGTATTGACAAGCGAGGAGTGTGACAGGGCGCCCGTGCTCCCCTTATAGGTAAGTAGGATCTATCGGCCAAGAAAAGTTTGGCTCGAGGGATGACTTTCAGTAGATTGCAGTGAGGTAGCTGCTCAGCTACTTACGAAACGCTGAGCCCGAATTAGGTCGTCTGCGAATATTTTAGCACTGGGTTCTCCACGAACGTCTGTGTGCTAAACATGTTTAGAGGCGGCGCCCATCTGTCTGCGCTCTAGGCCAATAGCAACGGCACTTCCCACCGGCCAAGTGAGACGGTCGGTTACCCGAGGCCAACCAGTGATCCCTGGCGCTAGGGTATCACTGCGTTTAGGCGACCGATGACCTTGCGTGCATTCAAGTTCAACAGTGGGCGTGACAGGGAATGAGGAAAGGTGCAGCTGACTCATATCGTTTCATATCGCCAAATCATATTGTTTCCTCGCAGCCCGGTAGCACATGCTTTATAGCCCGGTACCGGTCCATGGCCCAGTGGTTGGGGACCACTGCACGACATTTACTGCTCTTCCTTCATCAATGTGTTTAGTCACATCCTCAAATAATTCAATCAGGCTTGTAAGGCACGACCTGTCCTTGACAAAGTCATGCTGACTATTCCTAATCATATTATACCTCTCCAAATGTTCATAAATCCTGCCTCTCAGGATCTTCTCCATCAGCTTTCCAACCACTGAGGTAAGACTCACTTGTCTATAATTTACTGGGCCATCTCTACTCCCTTTCTTGAATAATGGAACAACATCTGCAACCCTCCAATCCTCCGGAACCTCCCCTATCCCCATTGATGATGCAAAGGTCATCGCCAGAGGCTCAGCAATCTCCTTCCTCACCTCCCACAGTAGCCTGGGATACATCTCATCTGGTCGTGATGACTTATATGACTTCAAGCTTTCCAGTCTGCTGCAAATCATCACTACTATCACCAAGATCCTTTTCCATAGTGACTACTGAAGCAAAATATTCATTAAGTACCTCTGCTATTTCCTCCGGTTCCAGACACACTTTCCCACTGTCACACTTGATAGGTCCTATTCTTTCACATCTTATCCTCTTGCTCTTCACATACGTAGAATGCCTTGGGGTTTCCCTTAATCCTGCCCGCCAAGGTCTTCTCATGGCCCCTTCTGGCTCTCCTAATTTCCTTCTTAAGCTCCTTCCAGTCAGCCTTATAATCTTCCAGATCTCTGACATTACCTAGCTCGAGAACCTTTTGTAAGCTTTTCTTTTCTTCTTGACTAGATTTATTACAGCCTTTGTACACCACGGTTCCTGTCTCCTACCATAACTTCCCTGTCTCATTGGAATGTACCTATGCAGAACTCCACACAAATATCCCCTGAACATTTGCCACATTTCTTCCGTACTTTACCCTGAGAACATCTGTTTCCAATTTAAACTTCCAATTTCCTGCCTGATAGCCTCATAATTCCCCTTAATCCAATTAAACACTTTTCTAACTTGTCTGTTTCTACCTCTCTCCGATGCTATGGTAAAGGAGATGGAATTGTGATCACTATCTCCAAAATGCTCTCCCACTGAGAGATCTGACACCTGACCAGGTTCATTTCCCAATACCAAATCAAGTACAGCCTCTCCTCTTGTAGGCTTATAGAAACATAGAAAACAATACAGGTCTGTCGGCCCACAAAGTTGTGCCAAACATATCCCTACCTTAGAAATTACTAGGCTTACCCATAGTCCTCTATTTTTCTAAGCCCCATGTATCTATCCAAAAGTCTCTTAAAAGACCCTATCGTATCCGCCTCCACCACCGTTGCCGGCAGCCCATTCCACACACTCACCACTCTCTGAGTAAAAAACTTACCCCTGACATCACCTCTGTACCTACTCCCCAGCACCTTAAAACTGTGTCCTCTCGTAGCAACCAATTCAGCCCTGGGAAAAAGCCTCTGACTATCCACACGATCAATGCCTCTCATCATCTTGTACACCTCTATCAGGTCACCTCTCATGCTCCATCGCTCCAAGAAGAAAAGGCCGAGTTCACTCAACCTATTCTCATAAGACATACTCCCCAATCCAGGCAACATCCTTGTAAATCTCCTCTGCACCCTTTCTATGGGTTCTACATTCATCTTGTAGTGAGGCGACCAGAACTGAGCACAGTACTCCAAGTGGGGTCTGACCAGGGTCCTATGTAGCTGCAACATTACCTCTCGGCTCCTAAGTTCAATTCCATGATTGATGAAGGCCAATACACCGTATGCCTTCTTAACCACAGAGTCAACCAGCGCAGCTGCTTTGAGCATTCTATGGACTCGGACTCCAAGATCCCTCTGATCCTCCACTCTGCCAAGAGTCTTACCATTAATACTATATTCTGTCATCATATTTGACTTACCAAAATGAACCACTTCACACTTCACTGGGTTGAACTCCATCTGCCACTTCTCAGCCCAGTTTTGCATCCTATCAATGTGCTGCTGTAACCTCTGACAGCCCTCACACTATCCACAACACCTCCAACCTTTGTGTCATCAGCAAACATCAACATCCCTCCACTTCCTCATCCAGGTCATTTATAAAAATCACAAAGAGTAAGGGTCCCAGAACGGATCCCTTCCAACCTATGTGTCATCAGCAAACTTACTGACCCATCCTTCCACTTCCTCATCCAGAACAGATCCCTGAGGCACACCACTGGTGACCGACCTCCATGCAGAATATGACCCGTCTACAACCACTCTTTGCCTTCTGTGGGCAAGCCAACTCTGGATCCACAAAGCAATATCCCTTGGGATCCCATGCCTCCTTATTATCTCAATAAGCCTTGCATGGGGTACCTTATCGAATGCCTTGCTGAAATCCATATACACTACATCTACGGCTCTACCTTCATCAATGTGTTTAGTCACATCCTCAAAAAATTTAATCAGGCTCGTCAGGCACGACCTGCTCTTGACAAAGCCATGCTGACTATTCCTAATCATATTATACCTCTCCAAATGTTCATAAATCCTGCCTCTCAGGATCTTCTCCATCAACTTACCAACCACTGAGGTAAGACTCACTTGTCTATAATTTCCTGGGCTATCTCTATCCCTTTCTTGAATAAAGGAACAACATGTTCAACTCTCCAATCCTCCAGAACCTCTCCCGTCCCCATTGATGATGCAAAGATCATCGCCAGAGGCTCAGAAATCTCCCCCCTCACCTTTACTGTAGCCTAGGGTACATTTTGTCCAGTCCCGGCGACTTATCCAACTTGATGTTTTCCAAAAGCTCCAGCACATCCCCTTTCTTAATATCTACATGCTCATGCTTTTCAGTCTGCTGGAAGTCATCACTACAATCACCAAGATCCTTTTCCATAGTGAATACTGAAGTATTCATTAAGTACCTTTGCTATTTCCTCCAGTTCCATACACATTCTCCCACTGTCTTATCTACATATTGTGTCAACAAACCTTCCTGAACACACCTAACTAACTACACCCCATCTAAACCCCTTGCTCTAGGGAGATGCCAAATGATATTTGGGAAATTAAAATATCCCAGCACAACAACTCTGTTGTTATTACACCTTTCCAGGTTCCCTATCTGCTTCTCGATATCCCTGTTACTATTGGGCGATTGGGCGGCCTATAAAAAACACCCAGTAAAGTTATTGACCCCTCCCTACTCCTAATCTCCACTCACAGAGACTCCACAGACAACCCCTCCGTGACGTCCACCTTTTCTGCAGCCGTGACACTATCTCTGATCAACGGTGCCACGCTCCCAAAGTGCATGACTGCATTTTCCAACACTGTATTCCATTTGCCACTCTCTTGCCTATTCTTCTCATCTGCCCAAGTCCTTCTGCTGCCCATCTGTTTCCTCAACACCACCTGCCTTTCCATCAAAGTCACTGATTCACAGCTTAAAAAGAAGTGGTCCCAACACCGACCCCTGCGGAACACCACTAGTCACTGGCAGCCAACCTGAAAAGGATCCTTTTATTCCCATTTACAGCCCCCTACCAATCAGCAATGCTCCAACCATGACAGTAACTTAGTTAAGAGCCTCATGTGTGGCACCTTGTCAAAGTTCAAATTTATAACATCTACTGCATCCCTTTTATCTATCCGAAGTATAATCTCTTCAAAGAATTCTGAAAGATTTGATCTTCCCTTAAGGAAACCATACTTTGTCCTATCTTGTCCCGTATCAAGTACTCCATAACCTCATCCTTAACAGTTGACTCCAACATCATCCCAACCACTGAGATCAGGATAACTGTCTATAATTTCCTTTCTTAAGCCTTCCTCCTTTTTTAGAGAGTGGAGTGACATTTGCAATTTTCCAATCTTCTGTTTAACTTAACCCATAAGGATTCAACACCTTGCATTCCTTTTCACATCTTTCTACTGATTTGATGCCATTCTTTAACAGCGGAGCCTGCCACCCACTCTGTCTAACTTCCTATCCCTCTGATACAATATGTAACCTTGGACGTTTAGATCCCGATTACAACTATCCTTCAGGCACAATTCAGAGATGACCACAACATCATACCTGGCAATCTGCAACAAAATCCATCTTATTTCTTATACTCCGTGCATTGAGATATAACATTTTTGAGTATTGTATTTGCTCCGTTTTTGATTCTGCATCCCTAATGCACTGACACTCACCCTGCTGGCTGCAATTATGTCCTATCATCTGCCTGCATACCATCTTTGCTTTTTTTACCATCTGTTCTATCCAAAGTCCCTTCACTCCGATTCCCACCCCGCCTAGCCATAACTTATGTGGCAATTACTGAAGATCCAAATACAGTGAATTCCAGTTCATTGGGACACATTGAGACCAGCACACTTTGGCTCAATTGAGTGGCCCCTCAATTCACTGAAATTTCATGGAAATAGTTAAAAGGGGATTAAAAAAAAGACAAGTTACCATTTAGCTGAGTTACAAATTATGTATTTAAATGAAATACAGCACAAATTAGAACAGGACCAATACTATTACAGTACTGTAAAATTGTGTATTGGTTCCTAATACTTATCGCTGGGGGAATTCAGTGTATGCTGTCATGTTCTTTTGATTGACCGTACATGAACATCATCACAGCAGACATCCAGTACAGATAATGGACTACCTTCATACAAATGCTTTTGATGACTGCATCTTCCAAATTTTCATCTTCATTGTAACATTCAAGATGATTGTCGATACCTACAAATTCTTTGTAGTTCCTAGCTAGTTGAACTAGCTAGGAACTACACACTGAGCACGGGGACTCCCCAGGGTTGCGTGCTCAGTCCACTGCTGTTCACTCTGCTGACCCACAACTGTGCTGCAACACACAGCTCGAACCATATCTTCAAGTTCGCTGATGACACGACCGTGGTGGGGCTCATCAGCAAGAACGACGAGTCAGCTTACAGAGAGGAGGTGCAGCGGCTAACGGACTGGTGCAGAGCCAACAACCTGTCTCTTAATGTGAACAAAACAAAAGAGATGGTTGTTGACTTCAGGAGGGCACGGAGCGACCACTCCCCGCTGAACATCGACGGCTCCTCAGTAGAGATCGTAAAGAGTACCAAATTTCTTGGTGTTCACCTGACGGAGAATCTCACCTGGTCCCTCAACACCAGCTCCATAGCAAATAAAGCCCAGCAGCATCTCTACTTTTTGCGAAGGCTGAGGGAAGTCCATCTCCCACCCTCCATCCTCATCACATTCTACAGGGTTTGTATTGAGAGCATCCTGAGCAGGTGCATCACTGCCTGGTTCAGAAATTGTACCATCTTGGATCGCAAGACCCTGCAGCGGATAGTGAGGTCAGCTGAGAAGATCATCGGGGTCTCTCTTCCTGCCATCACGGACATTTACACTACACGCTGCATTCGCAAAGGAAACAGCATTATGAAGGACCCCATGCACCCTTCATACAATCTCTTCTCCCTCCTGCCATACAGGAAAAGGCTCCGAAGCATTCGGGCTCTCACGACCAGACTATGTAGCAGTTTCTTCCCCCAACCTATCAGACTCCTCAATACCCGAAGCCTGGACTGACACCTTGCCCTAATGTCCTGTTTATTATTTATTGTAAATGCCTGCACTTTTTTTGTGCACTTTATGGAGTCCTGTGTAGGTCTGTAGTTTAGTGTAGCTTTCTCTGTGTTGTTTTTTTATTACGTAGTTCAGTCTAGTTTTTTTGTACTGTGTCATGTAACACCATGCTCCTGAAAAACGTTGTCTCATTTTTAATATGCACTGGACCAGCAGCTCTGGTCGAAATGACAATAAAAGTGACTTGACTTGAATAGTGAAATCATTTCATTTTCACTCCCGACAGTTTCTGATATCTCCAAGCCTGAATGCTTAAAGTCAGTGAGCCAAACTGAATTGTCTTACCGCTTATTTTTCGCCAACTATCAATGATGAAAAATCACTGTTTATAAACACACACACACACACAACTGACGTTAGTTAGAAATAGTTCGGCAAGCCAATTAACGGGCATGGTGTCCCATATAGGAATCCCAGCTATTTTCTTGATTTGTTTTGTTCTTTAAGAGTTGTCCCAAAAAAGCAGATGCCCTGATTAACTCACGGCCTAATTAACCGGAATCCACTGAATATCAGTTCGGTTAACATTAATTATTGTGCTAATAGCAACTGCTAAAACTTCAAACAGATTTGGCAAGTGTGCTTTCCTTTTCTAAAGTCAAAGTTAACTTGTTTCAGTCTGATTATTATTTTCAAAGGGCTCTTTAACATCAGATTTCAGCACTTTCACCAATACTGATGTCAGGCTAACTGGTTGACAGTTTTCTCCTTTCTCTGTTTGAATGGCATCTCCCCTTCACAGGGCTGAGTTCACTCTTACACTGAATTCATCTCGCATCTTCAAAATCAAAAAGATAGCTCTGCCATTCCACATGGGTCCAGTCTACACTCGTCTCTTTTGTGGGATACTTGAAATAGTCCTTGTTTCAGTTTCAGTTAGGGCCCTCCCTATACCTCCTTTTCTAGGTCATTGATACTGCTTCCCACTCACTTACACAACTCCACACTTGCTGCTAATTTTCACTTTGCTGTTGCTGCCAAATCATCTTCCTTCGGGTCCTTGTTTTCTGGACGTTCAGGATTAGCTTGGTGATCAATATCCACCACAAGCCCGTCGATGTCCACAGGTATCCTGATTGTACCTCCAACCAGCTTCCAGTTAGGACCTCGTTTCATAATACTGTTGTACCTGTTCAGTTTATGTCAACTTCCACACCAGAGCATCTACTTTTACCATGGTTTCATCCCCACCACAGTTCTCAGCAGTGTCTGAAACATTTCTGCACTTCCAGCCAGGCACATTACAACCTTCAGCACTCAACGACGACTAACGAGACCTTCTAATTGATTTTCAAACTGGCAAAGTCACCAACCGGTTACATTAGTTCTCCCTCTGCTTATGCTGCTTGACCTGCTTGGTACTTCGAATATTCTCTGATATCTGCAGTACTTTCTATTTCATAATTTCTCCTGTCCGCCCCTATTTGCACCCCCCCCCCCAATGGATAACCTGCTTCCGCTCCCTCTTCTTGTTGGCACCATCACCACTTACGTTGCTCACTCCACCTATCGCAGTCATTCCCTTTATTTTTCTGCTATTCTTTCTCTGCAACCTAAAACATGTTTATTTCTAAATTTGCTAAGTTCTGATGAAACGTTTTTCAACCTGGAACATTAATAGTTTCGCTTTCCACAGACATTGCCTGATTTGCTGGGTACTTTCGGATTTTACATCAGATTTTCAGTATTTGCGGCTCTTGGCACTGTCCTAGGAATGGCATCATCCTGTACATTTCAAGTTCCAAGCCCAACCCTGACAGGCAGCAGCCAAGAATGCCCAGATAAATTTTCACAGGGCTGCATTTATGGTGTTTCACTCTGGGGAAATAACGATCTTCAGTACAGAACTGAAAGTAGCAGCAATTAAATTTCTGGGCAAATAGGTGTGGTTTAAGTTTTATAAAGACTGAAATACAATCTTCACTTAGTAAGAAGGCATTCAAAAAAACTTGAAAAGGAAACTTACCCTGAGTCTCCTGTTAAGGATTTTGGTCTCCCTATCCATGTCATGCTTTTGGTCTTGAAGCTTTTTAACAGTGTCTGTGGATAGTAAGTAACAATTTAAGTATCAAGGATCAACTTTATTCACCATATACATTTACTGTACATCTATGTAAAATTTGCTGTGGTGGGGTGGGAGAGGGAGGGGGAAGAGGGAAGGGGAGGCGAGGGGGAAAAGGGGGGCGGAGAGTGGGTGGGAGAATGAATTCGGAGGGGTAACATACAGAGTACATATTTCAGCATCAGTCAGTCTTCAACCTCCAAATAAACAGAAATAGAATGGAGTTTTGGTGCACAATTTGGATTTTACTGTACTTACTTTCCAGGTCAGAAATGATGAGGTTATCATGGAGTTTGACTGTTCGATGTTGTTCCACTTCATCTTCCAGTTCAAAAATGGTCTCCTTCATGTCATTTATCTCAGTTTCCTTTTCTTCCAGTTCCGCTCTCAATTTTTCAACATTCAGACTAAGTTCATCTATCTGTTTTTTGGCTTCCTCCTGGAAGATTCTGTATTCATCTTCAACCTAAAACAAGAGCTTAAAAATTATCAAGGATACAAAATGATGAAATATTAGACTGAATGCCTAGTTCAGTCTGTGCGTTTTAAAAGGGAAAGGTGCAAAAGAAAAATGAGAAGGAACTACATAATTCATACTTTTAGAGGGAGAGAAAAAAAATGTCTCAAACAATAACCTGGTATATTTACTGGGTTAAGATCACAACAGGTTAAAGATACAGCAAACAGAATTACCCTTCAATTAACTTTGTGTAAATTGGTTACCTGAATGCTGTGTGTGTGTGAGAGAGCTTGTTATGTGCAAATCGGCATATAATACCTGCAACTACATTTACAAATCATTTCACTGGGTGAAGCTGTGAAAGTCGCCAAAGGATAGCATATACTTTTGTCCCTACTGTTGAATAAATTACTCTAAATGGTAACTTGGAATTTCTTCCATTAACTACAAACTAAATTCAAACCATATATGGGTAGGATTCTTGACTATATGGAGGAATGAGGATTCATATGTGTTAAAAAAAAAACATTATCAAGGATCCAAGGGATAGATAAAAAGATAACATTAAAGTAAACATTCCATCTGATTGAACATTTAGGACTTTACAAGAAGTTAGAATAAAAACAAAGCAGTATTTTCTGCTTGTTGGGAATCTTGGAAGCTGAGAGCATACTGTGTCTTGTAAAAGTATTCAGCCCCCAACCCTTTGTTCACATAAATGAGTATTACAATCTGGGAGTTTGATCAATTTGACTGAGATTTTATTTATTTATTTTATTCCTTTTTCACAGTAGAGCCCAGAAAAAAAAAATCAGGTTAAATTGTAAAGCATGAAACACTAAAGATATCAACAGTTCAAAAGTACTTTCAGTGTCTTTGAGATGGTCTTGTACCATTCCTCAGATTTGTGCTTCTCTATCATCGTTTCCCTGTCTTGGCTTGAATGCTTTATTTGGTTCGGTCTGCTAAAAATCTATCATACTATTAGACCTTACAGAGAGGGGGTATTTATTCTTATGAGTTTATTTAAAGTCAGCAGTTCATCTGCCAGTCCAGGTGAAGGATGTCAGCCCAAAATATTGCCTGTCCATTTCCCTCCACGGTTTTTTCAGTGCCTTTGTGATGTTTGCTCCAGATTTCCAGCCGTCTGCAGCCTTCCTGAAAATGTAGGTAGGCTGATTCAGTAACAAATCTGATAATAAGATAATTCAAATAATTTCCCACTCAGGTTCAATAAAGTACTTATTATTATTAAAGGAATTGAACAAATATTTGCAGGGGGAAGAAAGAAGCAGAGTTATGACAAAGGAACAGGAAAGTGAGACAGTTCTTTAAAAAGCAATAGGGGAAGACTGGAAAGTTTCCATCTGTACTGGATGAATCTAGTTACTTGATCTACTGAACAAATTTGGCATCCTGTCAATTATTAATTTACTGTTGATTTTATCTCTACTCTCCAAGGAAAAAAACATTGATCTTCGTCACTGATTATAAAAAGTAATGCTCTCAATCTTCCATTTCATTGCCAACACATCCCCCTCAACTGGGCAGAAGTTTGGGTGACCCAAACACTGACTGAGGTCTACTCTCTGCTCCAACTATATGCCAGTCCCAGAACACCCACCATTCCTCCCGAAGTCCAATCCTCCTATGCAAACTTCCACAGATTTCTTCGCACTTAGGTTGGAAAGAACCAATGAGGAAGGAACATTAATTAAAAGTTGGACTTTTTCCATCATTTGTTGATAATATTAAAACGTAGAGCAGAGAAGCTGGTCTAGAACAACTGAAATACCATCTGGGCCACATACTCGTGGGAATACACACACAAAAAATGCTGGAGGAATTCAGCAGGTCAGGCAGCATCTACGGTGAGGAAATATAATTGACATTTCAGGCCGAGATCCTTCATCAGGACTGATGATGAGTTTATTCTCTCTCATCAGGACTGTTTATTCCTCAAGACATTGTGCATTCTATGAGTGTTACTCTGGATTTCCAGCATCTGCAGAATCTCTTGAATACTCATGTATAGTGCTGGACACTAAATTACAGGAAAGGTCTGAACGCACTAGAGAGGGGAAATGAGAATATGACTAAGGATGAAGTGAACCTTACTGGAGGAATACACAACTCAAACACGGGTAAGCATTTCAGGTAGAAATTGTTTACACAGAATGCTAAATGATATGAAATTTTATGGATTCAAACCAAGTAAGTGCACTGACAAATCAACAGCACATTTAAGTATTTAATGCCCAAGGTAGATAAATTTCACATAACCCAAAAAATACTTGTACAAGCCCTTTTACCTCCCTTAGATGTGACAACTGAGCACTACTTTAACTCATTATACCTTGGTTAAGGTATCCTGTAGTCGATTAGCATCATTACGAATATGGGCCAGTTCCTCCTGGAGGTTGTTGTACAAGGCCTCTATTTTCTCTTTATCCAGTCGTGTTGTCTCCAACAGTTCCTGTAAATCTGATTTATCACCTGCATTGTGAAAAGCATACAGTTCTGCAACTTTCTGTTTCTCGTGTTCTAACAGAGCCTTGAACCTGTTTAGCTCAATCTGATCATTTGCAACAGTTACTTTATATTCTTCCAGTGCTCCAGCGAGTGCCGTTTTGGCCTTTTGCTCGGAATCTATGATCCGTTCCATTTGGTGGTTACGCTCTTTCAGAGCACCTATCAATTCCTGAGCATCCTTGTTGTCTTGCTCTGCCATTTTCAGAGTGTTGCTTAAATGCTGCTGTACTCCAAGAAGCTGCTCACGTTCAAAACGTGCATTTTCAGCAAGATCCATATAACGCTGCTCCAGTTCCATGTAGCGGCCACTTTTTACATCTTCGTCTAGAACGTACGAAATGTGGTGCTCATCCAGTAAAGAAAGAAAATACTCATTCTGTCTGCTGAAGTGCTCCAGTTTATCACTTTGCTGACATAAGGAATCCATCAGAATGGCTTTTTCCTCCCCTAACTTCTCATTTTCAGAGTTCAGCTCCTGTGTAATCTGCTGCAGGTCCGCCAGCTCCTGGAGGGTAGCCTGAAGCTCCTCTGCCGTGCTGTGTTGGTTCTCTTCCATTTGGTGAATGCGCTCTGTTAAACAGGCCACTGAGACTTCGCTTACGTTACCGCTGCTCCCCTTCCTTGACCGCTCCCTGCTCGGTGCACCCTCCGATTCAGACGATGAGGAGGGAGCATCTAATGCGTCATCGCTGGAAGTAAGAGGCTGGTAGACCTCACTGGATTCGCTGTCCAGGTTATCAAGCGAATTGCTGCGGTTGTCAGTTAAAGTGTTCTCATCCTGGCTCAGCAGGTCTTCCATGGAACCGAGTGCTGATCCCTCCACTGAGGAAGTTAATGTCCCACCATCACTCTGGTTGCCAGCAACCACCTCAGGACTTGAGGACTGAAAGCCAAACAGCTTCTCCGCACTGTCTACCTTTTGTTCCAAAGAGAAACCAAGAGCATTTAGACGATCTTTCAGCATTCGGTTCTCATTTTTCATCTGGTTCAGCTCGTCCCGGATTGTACTGTTCTGCTCTTCCAGCTGGAGAAGACTGGATTCTATGTCTCTGGACTGATGGGGTACAGCACTCTCTTTCGCCTCAGTCTTCCCCTCTCCTTCAGGTAAATCATTGTTCAGTCCAAGTTGGGAACGCATATCTCGAAGCTCATTTCTCAGATGCAGAATCTCCACGTCCTTATTTTTAGCCAAAGCCAGGAGATCTTTCACCTTTGCCTCCAGAGCAACTTTGTCACTGATCTGGCCATCAGATTTCGATTTACTAATCCGAGCGTCAGACTCCGCTGCCATCCGACCTTGTGACCGTTTAATGACATCATTACCTCCCTGGTTGGCAGATGATAACTTTTTGATTGTGCTTTGTCGTGACCGGTCACGAGTTTTGTCTCTGCCACAACTGATCTCTTTACTTCCTGCAGCTAGATTCCGTCTGGATGTAGCACTCAAACCTGAATAAATGAAAATAAACAAAATTCTTAATCCTCCATAAATCACACCTAAAATATAATTTTACTAGCTATACAGTGATTTTTCTTCTCAACCAATTGTGGTTTCATAACAAGAAATCTCGCGAAACATCTCTGTCAATCTTCTCAAAACTATAGTTACCTGTGTGATACTGTTTTATTGAAATGGAAATCTTGGTGTTGATTTGTGAGGAAACGAGCAGTTGGCCTGAACTGCAGTGGGGTTATACTACAAAAATAAGTCCTGCTGAATTTATAGAGGGACTTGGTGAGATGAAATTGGGAGTGTTATGCGAAGTACCTCGGAAAGGACCCGCTTGGTTTGGAATTCCTGCAGTAGAGATTTGCTGGCTTTATTTCTGGGATAGAGGCGAAACTGTAACAGGATAGAGTAGGTAAAAATGCAGAAAAATGGCAGGGAAATATTGGCTTACAACACCATTGAAAATAAAAGCGTGCCAAATGAATGTTAGAATGGGAAACGTCTTTTTCTGCATGTAGGCTATTTGATGTTTTCTTGAACGGGTTCTTTGTTTTGTGGCTGCCTGCTGGAGGGTAAATCTCAGAGTTGCATTCTGTATACATATTTTGATGTAACGCGCTGTAAGGTTTCACTGCTAATGTAATGGCTTCTCTGTAATTTTCACTGCTGAGGTAACGGTTTCTCTGTAGCAGCAATGTTTGGGTTATGGCTGGAGATAACAGGATGCATGTTAGACAATAAGAGATTGTTGCTGTGTCTTGTGAGTCTGGAAAGATGTTTTCTCGGGGTCTTTTGTTGAGGAGAGATGAAGAGGGAAGACGCGTGTGGAGAGAGCTGGTAGACCACCGGACGGTGTGGACTGGGATCTGAGGGTCCGAAGGTCAGCGATGCTTGGAGGAGACCGATGGTGGAAGAAGGACGACTGAGTGAGCTGGAATGTGACTTTGACTTGACTTGGGCCCTTTTTAAATTTTCATTACTAACCCTATATTCACATTAAGATTCATAAAGTTCAATCATTTATTTGCTTATGTTGTGCTGTCTGATATTTTGCACTGGGTTTGTTACTGGGGGTACATTACACAGCACCCACACAAACGTGATTACCCAGTTTGGCAGGGCCGAAGGCTGTTTCCCTAGACGGACGTGAGCTGGCCGAGCCTGAGGGTTACATTGATAATAAATGTACTTTGAATGAACAGTGGGAGCACCTTCACCAGAAAGACTACAGTTGGTTGAGACATCAACTTGACATCATTTTCTCAATGATGGGCAAAGAATGACATCAATAGCTACAACCTGTAAAAGGAAATCTGTTCAAGGTAGCTTGCCGTGTTTAATTACAGCCTCATTTCCACATCACAAAAGTGATTACATCTCAGAAGTACTTTGCTTTTGAGATGTTCTGAAACACAAACCAAAGACACCACAGTAACACTAAGTAATAACATGTACAGGAGCTATTTGCCCACTCATTCTTGCTCCATCATTCAGAATTTATATCATGGCTGATTTACCTCAAGCATCATTTTCCCGTCCTACATACACATTGCCACTATAAAAAATATTCACCCCACTTGGAAATTTTCATGTTTTATTGTTTTACAACATTGAATCACAGTGGACTTAATTTGGCTTTTTTGACACTCACCAACATAAACAAGACTTTCATACCAAAGCCAAAACAAATTTCTACAAATTGGTCTAAATTTATTACAATTAATAAACACAATAATTCACTGCATAATTTCTCACTCCCTTCAAGTCAGTATTTAGTAGATGCACCTTAAGCAACAATTACAGCTTCCAGTCTGTGTGGATAGGTCTCTATCAGCTCTGCACATCTGGACACTGCAATTTTTCCCCATTTTCCTTCACAAGACTGCCCAAGCTCTGTCATGATTGTACGGGGATCATGAGTGAACAGCCTTTTCAAATCCAGCCACACATTCTCAATGGACTGAGGTCTGGACACTGACTTGACCACTCCAGAACATTAACTTTGTTGTTTTTAAGCCATTCCTGTGTAGCTTTAGCTTTATGCTTGGGGTCACTGTCTTGCTTGTCCTTCAATGTTGTTAAACAATAAAACATGAAAAATTCTAAGGGAGTGAATACTTTTTATAGGCATTGGATCCCATATTAATTTAAGATGCTGTGAATAAACTTAATACTAAGCCTTCAAAGCCCTCCAGGATGGGGAGTTCCAAACCTAAACACATTTCAGCACTAAATGACCCCTTCTCCTCAAACTGTCCTCTGTGTCCTAGACTCTTTAATTAACAAAAGCATCCTTCCTGCATTTAGCCTGTCAAGTCTGTTATAAGTTCCAGTGAGATTTCTACTCACTTGGAGATACTGCAAAGATTTAGGAGGTCAAGCAGGGAAGTCTGGACACTGGGGACCGTTGGAGCTGCTCTCAAGAGCTTGGAAATACACTGCACAAGCTGAGGCTGACATAGGAAATTACTACTGGGATTGAGTTTCTGGGAACTGTTATTGCAAGTATTTATCATCGGAATGTGACAACATGAAATACCTTATGCTTGCATCCTTGTCTCTGAAGGAGCTGAGAATCAGAGTTTTTGAGCCACTGTGAAGGTTAATGTTCTCAACTTAAAGGCTGAGAACAAAGCCCAGAGGCCTTGCCATTCCAGTCTTCAACAATGACTGTCTGTGGTCAGATTTCAAATCATGGCAGACAGTACTGAAGAAAACAATAAGGCTGCCTCCACCTTTGGCTTCTCCTGTTCCTCTTCACTGACTAGAAAGTTTAATTATACAGAATTCAATTATCTTTTTGTACCATTGTTAATCATACTTAAACAGTAAAGAATGAGAAATTGGTGCTGCCTCACCCTACACCAATTCATCACTACCTCAACAAAAACACTCATGCCCAATGGACCCACTCTGAAATTGTTTATATAGCAGTCAAAACATTGCCATACAAAGAGGAGGAACAGGCTTATGCCTGTCCTCATCAGAAACTGAAATTATTTGTTTGTTCTTCTCTCACTCTCCTGTCACTGGCCCTCTTCATACTCCTTAAGTGGTGCTGTAAATAGGGAAAAAGCTGTAAAGGATGACAGGCTATAGATTGCATGCAGACTGGCATAGTATTGGTGATGACATTTCATCCCTTCAAACGTGAGTTGGTGCATGGAAGGCAGAGGAATAAGACATATCCAGCAAATTATGGGAAGCTAAGGAAAGATGATGAACTTGGGAATTCACATTCATAATTCCTTGAAATAGCAACAGTTTAGGGTGGTAAATATGGGATGTTGCATGCTCGCCTTCATGGGCTACGGAACACAGTAGCTGAGAATGTTATGCTGCAAATTTAAAAAACACCAGTTAGATTGTAGGAGTTTTGGAATGTAGTTCTGGTCACCAAATCACAGTAAAGATACAGTGGTTCTACAGAAAAGATTCATCAGCATGCTGCCTGGATTGGAGAACTTTAGTTACGTGGAGAGAAAGATAGGCTGGGTTTGTTTATCCTGGAAAGGAGGAGACAGAGGTGGCAACAGAATGAAGAATATAAAATTCTGAAGCATAGATAAGGTAGATTAATTTAGAATTTTACCATGATTTGGGTATCAAAAATAAGAAGGCATAAATTTAAAAAAGAAGGCTTTTTATCACAAACAAGAGAAAATCTGCAGATGCTGGAAATCCGAGCAACATACACAAAATGATGGAGGAACTCTGCAGGCCAGGCAGCATCTATGGAAAAGAGTACAGTCAATGTTTCAGGCGGAAACTCTTCAGCAGGACTGGAGAAAAAAAGCTGAGGAGTAGATTTTTAAAAGTGGGGGGAGGGGAGAGCAAATCACCAGATGATAAGTGAAACCTGGAGAGGGAAGGATGAAGTAAAGAGCTGTGAAGTTGATCATTGAAAGAGACAGAAGATTGAATTTTTTGAGGATGTGACTAAACACAATGATGAAGGAAGAGCAGTAGATGTAGTGTATATGGATTTCAGCAAGGCATTTGATAAGGTACTCCCTGCAAGGCTTATTGAGAAAGTAAGGAGGCATGGGATCCAACGGGACATCGCTTTGTGGATCCAGAACTGGCTTGCCCACAGAAGGCAAAGAGTGGTTGTAGACAGGTCATATTCTGCATGGAGGTCGGTGACCAGTGGAGTGCCTCAGGGACCTGTTCTGGGACCCTTACTCTTTGTGATTTTGATAAATGACCTGGATGAGGAGGTGGAGGGATGGGTTAGTAAGTTTGCTGTTGACACAAAGGTTGGAGGTGTTGTGGATAGTGTGGAGGGCTATCGGAGGTTACAGGGGGACATTGATAGGATGCAAAACTGGGCTGAGAAGTGGCAGATGGAGTTCAACCCAGATAAGTGTGAAGTGGTCCATTTTGGTAGGTCAAATATGATGGCAGAATATAGTATTATTGGTAAGTCTCTTGGCAGTGTGGAGGATCAGAGGGATCTTGGGGTTTGAGTCCATAGGACACTCAAAGCAGCTGCACAGGTTGACTCTGTGATTAAGAAGATGTACGGTGTATTGGCCTTCATCAATTGTGGAATTGAATTTAGGAGCCGAGAGGTAATGTTGCAGCTATATAGGACCCTGGTCAGACCCTACTTGATTTATTGATGATTTTGAGTTGTTTACGTTATAACCAGAGAACTGCAAAACAATTCAATCTGTTGCATTAAGTTTGGAATACTGATGGATAAATTTGTTAAAAAAAGAATCACATCGTCAGCATATAAGGAAATTCTATGTTCCTGTTCTCCTAGCTGGATGCCCGACAGGCCTGTCTGCATTCTTATTGCCATAGCCAGGGGTTCTATGGCCAGTATAAACAACATTGGTGACAAAGGGCATCCCTGGTGAGTAGATCCCTCCAAGATGGCTGGTTTAGAAACTACACTATTTGTTAAGACACTGGCTATAGGGTTTGTATATAAAATCTGAATCCATTTAAGGAAGTTCTTTCCAAATCCAAATCTAGACAATACATTCAATAAATTTGGCCATTCTATTTTATCGAAGCCCTGCTGAACATCCAGTGATAATACTGCTGTACCTTTAGTGTCAAACTTTTCATGAATGATGTCAAGAACTCTTCTAATATTATGGAATTCTTGGCGTTTTTGCACAAAACCATTCTGATCATTATGAACTCGATGTGGGATACAAGGATCCAATCTTCTTGCTAAGGCTTTACAAAGTATTTTTGTGTCCGATCTAATTAGACTTATCGGTCTTATCCCGGGGGGGGGGGGGGGTGTTAATCACAACCGGAATGCAGCGATATTCAAAGGGGGTTCCTTATCTCCAGTCTATTCCGCAATTTAGTTTTTGTGGCTCTCAGCACTTGCTTCTGTCCTGCTTGCTCATGTTTTTTCCACTCAAAAAAGTCTACCGGTTTGTCTTTAAGTGCAGGGTGCTTGGACTCAAGGTACCGAAGCAGTTTTGAGGGCTTCATTGTCGCATTAGACAGTCTCCGGGCCCAAACTCCAGCCTCCCGCCCGCCGCCTTGGCCAGGTGTGGTTGGTCATGGGGGGGGGGTGAGAGGACAAGGTAAAGGCCAGAGGTCTCTGTGCCAGGGCCCTGACGGTCGCAGTCCGGAGACAGCGACCGACCAAGCGAGGAGTGTGACAGGGCGCGCACCGCTCCCCGCCCCGCCATAGGTAGGTAGGATCTATCAGCCGACAAAAGTTTGGCTCGAGGGATGACTTGCAGTAGATTGCAGCAAGGTAGCTGCTCTGCTACTTATGAAACCCTGAGCCCGAATTAGGTCTGCAAATATTTTAGCACCGGGTTCCCCACAAACATTCTGTGTGCTAAACAAGTTTAGAGGCGGCGCCCATCTGTCCACGCTCCAGACCAGTAGCAACTGCACTTCTCACCGGCCGGTTACCCAAGGCCAACCAATGATCCCTGGCGTGAGGGTATCACTGCGTTTAGGCGACTGATAACCTCGCGTGGGTAATGACTTCGCGTGTGTTCAAGTTCAACAGTGGGCGTGACAGGGAATGAGGAAAGGTGCAGCTGACCCATATTGTTTCATATCGACAGATCTTATCCTTTCCTCACGGCCCGGTAGCACATGCTTTGCAGCCCGGTACCGGTATGTGGCCCAGTGGTTGGGGACCACTGCTGTAGGAGGTTTGCTTGGCTTCAAGATCATTGCCAGCCTTAAAGAGGGTGGGAGAGTTCCATTCCAATAAGATTCGTCATACATACTTAAGAGTAATTTTTCTCGAAATGTTTTGTAAAATTCAATTGGCAGGCCGTCAGGCCCTGGCATTTTACCACTGTTAATATTTTGGATAGCCTGTGATAACTCTTTGATTGTTGAACCTCTATCTAACTCCTTTTTTGCATCTTCTGTCAGTGTCTGGAATTAAAACTGATCAAGAAATTTGTCCCGTTCTTCTGAGGCTTGGGGGCATTCTGATCTATATAAATGTTCATAAAATTCTCTAAAACTGTTATTAATTTCCAATGGGTCTACTATTAGGCTTCCTGAAGAGGTTATTATATTGCTAATTGCTCTATCAGACTGTATTTTTTTAATTCTCCATGCCAAAAGTCTCCCAGCTTTTTCTCCTTGATCGTAATAAGATTGTTTCAGCCACATTAAACTCTTTGCAGCTTTATCAGCAGATAATTTATTATATTTGGCTCTCAAAAGTAGCAGATCTCTTTGTTTTGTTGGATTATCCCTTTCATTTAGTTCTATCTCTAAAGATTTAATTTATTTTTCCGAAGTTTCCATCTCTATTTTTTGTTGTTTGGACTTGCAGCTTGTATAAATGATGATTTCTCCTCTTATATATGCCTTGAACGCCTCCCATCTCGTGCCGGCACTAGTCTGATCTGTAGTTATCTCAAAATAACTATCTATCTTAGTTCCCACAGATTTAACAAAGTCTGGATTTTGTAGCCATCGCAGCTGAAATCGCCAGTTAGGGGAACTGTGAATAAATTTCTCTATATGAATACTTAATGAAATGCCAGTATGGTCACTTATTACTATGCTATCATACCGGCAACTTTTAATCTTTGATAAGAGCTCTCTTGAGACAAGAAAGTAATCAATACGAGAACGAGATTTACATATACTTGAATGACAAGAGTATTCTGCCAGGATTTTGTTCTCTCCATACTTCAGCCAAATTTATATCCACAATGTATTGTTTTAGTAATTTTCTAGTTTGTGCCTTATAGGTATCACAGCCTGTAGAGCCATCCATTACTGGGTACAATTAAACTCTCCTCCAATGATATAAAAGCCTCGTAAAGTGGACAAAGTTAGGAAGAAATCTTCATATAATCTAGGACTGTCCTCATTTGGGCCACATATACTGACGAGGTTTAATGTGAAAGAGAGGATATTACCTCGCACAATAACATACCTTCCGGCTGAGGCTTGGATTGTTTTCATAGTTTGAAACGGTATCGTTCTATGGATAAGTACACCTCTAGCATAGTTGTTGTATGTTGCATGTATTAATTGGCCAGGCCATCTATTCCGTACCAGTTTAATATCTGAAACTGTCAGATGGGTTCCTTGGAAAAAAATTATTTTGGACTGTTTGATCCTATTTATAACCTGTTTCAGTTTGGTTAATTTTTTTTAGTCCCCGAACACTCCAGCTCGTGACTTTTATATTAAAGATATTCCGAGTGCTCGTCTGTTCCATATATAGTACGTGTCAATTATACCAGGAAAAGGAGTAAGAAATATTATTGCTGTGTTGGATGCACGACACACATACAACAAAAAACACATACATTTACACATACAGACATTTGAACTCTTGAATTCCCCCTCCCTTACTCAAAACAAAGAACTGTAGAGCTTGTGCTGATCCACTCTGTGGAGAGCAGTTAAAGTATGAGAACCTAACTCCATAGGCAACTAGTGGTGTCCGTCAACCACGCCCCTTATTATATATTAGAACATTATATCCTCAACCCATTTAGCATTGAAATAAAGCCAAAGTAGCCACTGAACTGTATGCCAGTACTGTCTATTATAAATGTTCATTCAGGTCCATGGAGTCCCATCTCAATAGAATTAAGGTTTCAACAAACAAAAACGTTGTAAACAATAAAACTAGGCAAAATAATAAAGCTATTCTGCTGGTATAAACAACCTCTTAAATACAGCATCTTTTCAAGAATAGAATAAAAGAGGCTGAAGTGGCAGTTCTAGTAAAAGGAAAATAAAGGAAGAGAGAAAGCTCCTCTGTCATCAAAGATTGCCATCATCCAAATCATTTCATCTTCTCATAGCTACCGTCAGACATGAGGTACAGAAGTCTGAAGTACCACACCATCAGGCTGAAGAATAATTATGCACTTTCCCATAACCATGACCCAAAGTTACAGCTTTAATCATTACCTCAGTATAGCAACACTGTGACCAGTTTTCATTACAATGGACTTTGTTTCTGAATAACTGAGCAAGTACAGCAGTTCGTAAACAAGACACGATCTAAGTAAAAGATATCTTACTACAACTGTGCTGGGTTTTGGTGAAGATGTTCGCAGTTTTCCTCTCCTTTTCATGCTATGAGGGGAATTCAGCAAAGATCCACCTGATAGGTTTCTGGAATGGCTGTACTGTCATAGGACAAGAAATTTAGACAACTGCACCAACGTTTGCCAGCATTAAGAATGAGAATGGACCTGACTGAAACTTACCAAATTTTGATGGGATTGGACAGATTAGGTGCAGGAAACACGTCCCTTGCGATGGGCAATTCCAGAAGCAGTGGTCAAAGGATAAAGATATAGATACAAGCCACTTAGGACTGAGATACTTATTCACCCAGAGCAGTGAACCCGTGGAATTCTTAACCAACTGAGAATAAATTATTAAATATATTAAAGGATTCGGACACCCTAAATATGATTAAAGAATTCAAGGCTATAGTGAGAAAGCAAGAACAGGATACTGCATTTGGATGGTTAGACATGATCATTTTGAGGTTATAGAGATTCTCTATTTGTCATTTGTACATTCTGTGAAATGCATTGCCTGCGTCGGGGATGTGCAGCGTCAGCCTGCAAGTGTTGCCACACTGTTGGTGCCGACATAGCATGTGCACAACTCACTAACACTAACTCACACATCTATAAAATGCAGGAGAAACCCCAGCACCCGGAAGAAACACACACAATCACGGGGAGAACATACAAACAAACTCCTTACGAAAATCAGCAGGAACTGGACCCAATCTCAGGGTGGTATACTGCATATATTCTTTGAACCTTGAATCTTACAGCTAGCACTGTAAAGGGTTGCACTAACCACTATGCCAGTGTTGTGCCCAAAAGGAACAAACTCAAGACCAAATGAACCTGCGCTGCTTTTAATTTCTGTTTCTGTCTCCTCAGAACCATCTCCTGAATGTTATCTCCTCTAGCGAGGCCTGCAGGTCCCCTCCAAGCTGCACAATGGAAACATGTCCTGGTCTAAGTTCAGTAACTGTCCATCCACACCACCCTTGGGAGTACACTGTCTCCTGTAAGACAGTGGTTCGGAGCCTGCCCCCACCTTCATAATGGACAATAAATTTCGGCCTTGATGGCAACACCCATATCCCCCCCCCAAAACAAATTATATGTGTGCACTGAACTTGCTTCTGAAATTCAGTGTTCCTAAAGGAGTATATAATGAGATCATGAAAGGTGCTTGAAACCTGCCGGACAAATTGAAAAGGCTTTTAAAGGATTGAATAAGTTCTTTAATATTATGAATAAAAGTTCCAGTGAAAAATCAAATTGGCCTCGTGGAGGATGGATCACAGATGCAGAGTTAAATCCACAATCTCATTATCAGGGGATTCTGATAACTCAGCACCAGGTGGATCATTGCCACTCCCACAGTACCCATTCACACACCATTCTCACACACTCCATTACACACTGAAACTCCACCATAAACACTGGAATAACGGAGCACAAAAGCACAGAAACAGGCTCTTCAATTCACCTAGCCCATGACAAACTATTATTCTGTCTACAAACATGAGAAAATCTAAAGCAACACACACAAAATGCTGGAGGAACTTAGCTGGTAGACAGCATCGAAGGAAAAGAATACAGTCGACATTTTGGGCGGAGATCATTGGACAGGATTGGAGGGAAAAAAGGATGAGTGAAGGTTAGAGGGGAGGAAGAAGTACAAGGTGGTAGGTGATAGGTGAAATCAGAAGAGGAGGAGGGGGTGAAGTAAAGAGCTGGGAAGTTTATTGGTGAAAGAGATAAAGGGCTGGAGAAGGGGGAATCTGATAGGAGAGGACAGAAAACCATGGAAGAAAGGGAAGGAGGAGGAAGAGGTAAAGAGATAATGTGAGAGGGGGAAACAGGAATGGAGAATGGTGGAGGACAGGGAAATTGCTGGAATTATTGTTCTGTCTGGCCCCATCAACCTGCATCTGGGCATAGCCTTCCATACCCCTCCCACCCATGTACATACCCACATTTCACTTAAAAATTGAAATTGAACCCACATCCACCACTCCCATTGGCAGCTCATTCCACACTTGAACCACCCTCCAGGTCAAGAAGTTCCCCACAAACATACTACCTTTCACCTTTAACATATCACCTTTCACCTTTAACATATCACCTTTCACCCTTAACATATCACCTTTCACCCTTAACATACCACCTTTCACCTTTAACATATCACCTTTCACCTTTAACATATCAAGTTCAGGTTGTCCTCGGTGGAAAAGAGTCTGCTTGCATTTATCCAATCTATATCCCTTACAATTTTGAATACCTCCATCAAATTTCCCCCAATTCTCCTTAGATCTAGAAAATAAATTTATAACCTTTCAATCTCTTCCTATCACTTGTGTCCCCAAACCCAGTAAAATTCTTGTGAGTTTTCTCTGTACTCTTGCAGTCCTTCCTGCAGGCGGATGGCCAGAACTGCACACAACACTCCAACCTCACCAACATCTCATACAACTTCATTAGGACATCCCAATCCCTGTAGTCAATACTTCGATTTAGACCACAGGATATAGGAGCAGAATTAGGCCATTTGGCCCATCAAGTCTGCTCCATCATTTTATCATAGCTGATCTATTTTTCCTTTTGAATTGAGTTTCAGTTTATTGTCATTTAGAAACCACGACTGCAATGCAGTTAAAAAATTAAACAACGTTCCTCCAGAATGAAATTGCAAAAGCACACAACAGAACAGACTACACCAGAAAATCCACATAACGTTTGGCAATCCCCAATCCAGAGTCCGGAGAGGCTGCTGCGTATTAATATCGTGATACCGTCTTAGCGCGTTCCCCAGAAAGGAGCTCCAAACCCACCAGACAAAATAAGACTACCCAGATACACCAAGTCAGGAGAGCAACTCTACCACCCAACAAACCAAAAACTAAAGCTACAAGACCTACACAAAACCACATAGTTACAACATATAGTTACAACAGTACCAACAATACCATAATTGATTAAAAAAAACACACCATGGGCACAGTAAAAATAGTCCAAAGATGTTAAAAGACTATAAGTTTGAAAGAAACCACCACACAGTTTCCACAAGTCCCCAGGGTCCCGACAGACTCGCCATCCCACGCCGGCGGCAGAAGGGAATACCCCCGCTATAGAGTTCCATGGCGCCGCCGGACTCAGCCTCACAGACGCAGCACACAGTGAAAGTGCCGCCAGACCCAGCCTCGCGGATGCAGCACACAGTGAAAGTGCCCCAACCACAGCAGACTCCGAGTCCGTCAAACCTCCGAGCCTCCGACCATCCCCTCCGGCACAGCCTCTCTGAGCACCGTCCTCTGCCGAGCGCACTATGGCGCCCCGCCAACGGCCATCGGCAATGCGACCCCAAGGACTGGGGGCCTGTTCTTCCCAGCAGAGACCTGGACCTCACAACAGCAGCAGCAATGAAGAGGGCCTTCCAGATATTCTTCCATGCTTCCACGTCTGTTTTTCATCAGATTAGGATTGTGCACGGCACCCCGCTTGACAAATAACAGATATCAACTCCGGAGAGGCTGCTGCAAACTGCGTCGCGCTGCCCACTGCCTCTGCACCCCTCCCTCCCACGATATCCCTTCATGCCATGACCAATCAGAATCTATCAACCTCTGCCTTAAATATAATCAAAGACTTGGCCTCCACAGCTGCCTGTGGCAACGAATTCCACAGATTCGCTCTCTCTGGCTAAAGAAATTCCTATTCTTCTCCATTCTAAGAGGATACCCCTCTATTCTGTGGCTGTGTCCTCTGATCTTAGACCATAGGAAACATCCTCACCACATCCACTCTATCACGGCCTTTCAGCATTCAATAGGTATCAAAAATGGTCACCCCTCATTCTTCTGAATTCCAGTGAATACAGGCCCAGAGCCATCAAATGCTATTCATATGACAAGCCATTTAATCCTGGAAACATTTTTGTGAACCTCCTTTGAACCCTCTGCAGTTTCAGCACATCCTTTTTAAGATAAGGGGACTAAAACTGCTCACAGTACTCTAAGTGAGACCTATCCAGTGCTTTATAAAACCTTAACATTACATCCTTGCTTTTATATTCTAGACCTCTTGAAATGAATACTAATATCACATTTGTCTTCCTCACCGCAGGCTCAACCTGTATAATAACCTTTAGGGAATCCTGCACAAGGATTCTCAAATCCCTTTGCACCTCCTATTTTCTCCAAAGTGCATGTCCATACACTTTCTGACACTGTATTCCATCTGCCGTTTCTTTGTCCATTCTCCCAATCTGTCTTTAGTCCTTCCTTAGCCTATTTCCTCAAAACTACCTGCAGCCCCACCTATCTTTGTATCATCTGCAAACTTTGCAGCAAATCACTGACATACAGCTTAAAAAGAATCGGTCCCAACACTGACCTTGTGTAACACCAGCAACTAGCCAAAAGACTCCCTTTATTCCCACTCTTTGCCTCCTGCCAAACAGCTACTGCTCCTCCGGTATCTTGTGTGCGTTGCTTGGATTTCAAGCATCTGCAGAGTTTCTCTTGTTTGTCGTCTGACTTTAGCTTCTGCTTCTCAAATTTATGAAAATCAACGTGCCAAAAATTCTCTTTACGACCCTGTCTAACCGGTGACGCCACTTTTAAAGGAATGATTGATCTGTATTCCCAGGTCCCTCTGTTTCACAGCACTCCTCAGTGGCCTACTGTTCACTGTGCAAGCCCCACCTGCTTTCGCCCTTCAAAATGCAACACCTTACACAAGTCTGCACTAAATTCTATCTGCAATTTTTCAGCCCATTTTCTCCAGCTGGTCTCAATCCCTCTGCAAGATTTGACGTCCTTTCTGCTGTCCCCTACACCTCCCCCAAACTGGGAGTCATCCACAAATTTGCTGATTCAGTTTACCATATTATCACCCAGATCACTGATACCGATGACCAACAATGATGGACCCAGCACCGATCACAGCAACACATCACGCCTTCGGTCAGAGGCAATCTACTACCACTCTCAGGCTTCTCCTGCAAAGTCAATGCCTCACCCTGAATAAGTGACTGAACTTTCTCGACCAGCCTCCCATGTGGGACTTTGCCAGATGTCTTGCTGAAGTCCATGTACCCAACACCTGCTGCCTTTCCTTCATTAACTTTCCCAATAATCTTCTCAAAAAACATGAGTCATGACCTACCATGCACAAAGCCATGTAAAATAGTGCTAATCAGGCCCGTCTATCCATATATAGTAGATTCTGGTTAATTGGGCCATATCTGGACAAGTATATTTTGGCTCAATTAAGTGGCTGCCCCAATTAGCTGAAGTTTCATGGAAATAGCTCAAAAGGTATTAAAAAAAAAGGCCAACAACCATTTAACTGAGTAACAAATTATATATCTAAATGAAATACAGAACACTACAATACTACAAAACTGCATATTGGCTCCTAATAGTTATCGACAAAGGAATTCATTCAGTTGTATGCTGCTGTTCTTTTGACTGTAAATGAACAAATTTAGTAGTTAGTACAGATAATGGACTGCATTTCATACAATACTTCTGATGATTGTGTCCCACAACTCTTCATTTTCATTGTAACATTGAAGATGATTGTCAATACCTTCAAGTTCTTTGCAGTTCTTAACCTGAGGGTTGCATCTCCAACCCTCAATGCTTGAAACATTAGTGTGCAAAACTTCTGAATTGTCTAACTGCTCATTTCTCACAAACTATCAATGACAGAAAAAAAATCACTGCTTTTTGAACCACCACATGCAGCTGACGCTATTTAAAATTTGTTCACTCTAAGCATAGTGTGATGTCTAACGGCCACATACAATTAACGCTAGTTAGAAACAACAGTCTCCTGCCCCAACTAAGCAGAATATTGTCCCAAATAAATGAAGAAAATCCTGGCTATTGTCTCAATCTTTTTTTTTCCTTTAAGAATTGATCCAAATGAGTGGCTATCCCGATTAACCAATGGACCAATTAACCAGAGTCCACTGCTCTACATAGCCGGTCCCTTGGAACACCCTATAATAATTTATCCAATACTGATCTCAGGCTCACCAACCTATAATTTCCTGCTTATTCTTCAAGCTTTTCTTAAACAATGGAACAACATTAAACTATCCTCCAATTCTCCTGCATCTCAGCCATGGATAAAGACGTTGTAAATCCCTCTGCCAAGGCCCCTAAAATTTCTGCACTAGCTCCCACAAGGTCTGAGGGAAATTAATGTCAGGTCCTGTGATTTATTCGTCTCCTCCTCCTCTGTAATCTGTACAAGGACCATGACTTTATTGCTATTTTGCCTTAGTTCTATAGACTGTGTTTGCATTTCCTGAGTAAATACAGATGAAAAAACTTCCATTTAAGATCTGCCTCATGCCTCTCGGCTCCATGCATAGATGACTATGCTGATCTTCAAGAAGACCAATTTTGCCCCTTGTTATCCTTCTGCCCTTAATAAATCTGTAGATGCTCCTGGGATTCTCCTTCACATCTGCTAAAGCAATCTTATGCCTTCTTTTAGACCTTCTAATTTCACTCAAGTATTTCCTTGCATTTCTAACTCAAGTTCTCATTTATTCCTGACTGCCTATATCTGCTGTGCACCTCCTCCTCCTCCTTAACCAGGCCTCAATCTCTCTCAAAAGCAAGGATCCCTAATCCTGCTGGTCTTGCCTTTCATTTTGATAGGGACACACAAACTGTGCACTCTCAAAACCTCCTACTTACAGACCACAACCTACCACAATCCACACTTGCCAGATTCTTTCTGATGCTCCAATTTAGAACCTCAGCCTGAGGACCAGACCTAAATTTCACCACAATCTTGAAATTACATTATCTTGAAATAAATGGAATTATCATCACTAGGTCCAAAGAGCTTCTCTAGTTGGGATATCTATGTATTAATTATGGAAACTTTCATGAACACACTTGACAAACCCTACCTCATCCAGTCCCAATCAATATATGGAAAGTTAAGATCACCTACTATCATAACCTTATTTTTGTTGCAACTGCCTGTTACCTCTCTATAAATTTGCTCCTCTAAATCCCATGGGCTGTTGGGTGGTCTATGATGTAATTTGATTGACATGATCAGACTTTTCTTATTCCTCAGTTCTACCCATACAGCTTTACCAGATGAGCCCCTCGACCATCCCATGTTACTTCACTCCTGATGAAGGGTTTCGGCCCGAATCATCGTTATTACTTCCTCCCATAGATGCTGTCTGGCCTGCTGAGTTCTGCCAGCATTTTGTGTTTTTTATTTATTTCCAGCATCTGCAGATTCACTCGTGTAGCCATTCAATCTGCTCTGTCTGAGCACTGCCATGAGGTTTTCCCTGACTAGTAATACCACCCTTTAATCTGTCATGCTCTATCATGTCTAAAACAATCGAACTGCTGGTCCCGTCCCTCTTGCAACCAAGTCTCACCATCTGCTCCAATGTCATTATTCCACATGCTGATCCATGTTTAAAGCTTATTTGCCTCACCTACAATACTCCTCATGTTGAAACAGAAGCACACTGGGACCCTAATTCCCACTCCCTGAACACACAAGGAGCCTAGTTCCCACACTCTCTTTCACACACTGGGGCACTTGCTCCCTTAAAACTCAACTGGTCCCATTTCTTTCCAGGTGCCTCGCTATTTCTTCTTCAAACATTTTTCCAGCTACAAATATTAAACTAACTGGCCTGTAGTTACCACTTTTGCCTACATCCTTTTTTGACCAGTGGCGAGACATTTGCCACCCTCCAATCAGCTGGGACCTGCCCAGAATCCAGAGAATTTTGGTATATCATCACCAAAGCCTCTACCATTAAATTCTACCATTTCATTCAGTACCACTGTACAGTGTGTCAGTGAGCCCCCAATTCTGGACTCCTTATATAACAAGGAATATATTAGAATTGGAGGTAGCCTAAAAGAGAATTATTAGGGCTATTTCTGTGATAAGAGGGATTTCCTGTCACAAACAATAAACTCTATATGGAAGAAAAGGGGCAGATCTTGTTGAAACTTGAAATGTGAGAGGATAGAGGTCAAGATGTTTCCATTACTGGGGGAACAAATTTCCCAACATATGCCAGTGACATTAAAACGGATTCTGATCTGGAAATCTTGAACAAGAGACATGGTTAAAAGGGGCAGTTATTTAAAATCTGCGTAAGAACGTCTTCCCATCGAGAGGTGAATACCTGAAATTCTCTACCCCCACGGGTATGTGGCGGGTAAGATCATGGAAGATTTTTTAAAGAGGAGGTGGATCAATTTTTGAATTTGGGGAACTAAGGACTAAGAGAAAGAGTAAGATAATTAAGAGTGATAATGAGGAAAAACTTCTTCTACAGCATGTGATTGGAATCCTTAGAGAAGCATTGTTTGCAGATGTGGTAGACCATTGGGTCCTTGAAGAGGGTACTGGGTAAACACAGTGTGATGAAAAAAACTGCATAACTATGGAAAAAGAACCAGGCAATGGAGCTAGTGAATTAGTCGGATAAAGAGCCAGAGCAGTCATGATGGCCTATAACTATTCTGCAATTCAATGAGAAACGTACAGGAGCAAGAACAAACCTGCAGGATTCTTCCCTTTGCCCTCAGGATTGCTGCTTGTCGTTGACGCAGTCGCTGCAGAGCCTGGTGCTACCGACGATGGCAGGTACACATTCTTCTTAGCTTTGGTTGTGCTGGTCACAGTCAGGCCACCAGGCACTCCAGTCAACAAATCATCATTGCTTCTGCTCTTAGTCTATTATACAAGGAGAAATCACAGACACCACAGGCTATTTTAGAAATATTATTCCAAATTGCTTTAGAGTAACTCTCACAGTATGGTGACGTAGCAGTAACAGACCCAGTTACATCGATCTCTCAAATTAATGCACTGCATTCTTGGGCAAGTTAGGCTAACTTGTCATTAAGTGCTCCTAATGACAAGAGATTCTGCAGATGCAGGAAATCACATACAAACTGATGGAGGAACTCAGCAGGTCAGGCAGCATCTATGGAGAGGAATAAACAGTTGACGTTCTGGGCTGATGAAGGGTCTCGAAACTTCGGCTATTTATTCCACTCCACATGCTGCCTGACCTACTGAGTTCCTCCAGGGTTTTATATGTATTAAGTGATCGAAATGGCTGTAGACAACTTTGGATATATTAGCGTGGCCACATTAAATTTCAAAATATTCTAAATAATGAACAGCTAAGATAAGACCATTAAGACATAGGAGCGGAATTAGGTCATTCAGCCCAGAGTCTGCTCTGCCACTGCATCATGGCTGATCCCAGATCCCACTCAACCTTCTCGCCATATTCCTTGATGTCCTGACCGATCAGGAAATGATCAATTTCTGCCTTAAATATACACACAGACTTGGCCTCCACTGCAGTCTGTGGCAGAACATTCCACAGATTCATACTCCCCGGCTAAAAAAAAATCCCGCTTATCTGTTCTAAAAGGTCTCCTCTCAATTTTGAGGCTGTGCCCTCTAGTTCTGGATAGCCCACCATAGGAAACGTCTTTCCACATCCACCCCATCTAATCCTTTCAACATTTGGTAGGTTTCAATCAGATTCCCCCTTGCATTCTTCTAAATTCCAGTGAGTACAGGCCCAAAGCTGGCAAAGACTCCTCATATGTTAACCCCTTCATTCCCAGAATCACCCTTATGAACCTCCTCTGGACTCTCCAATGACAACACATCCTTTCTGACATACGGGGCACAAAACTGTTGATAATACTTCAAGTGCTGCCTGACTAGTGTGTTATAAAGGTTCATCATTATCCCCTTGCTTTTATATCCTATTCCCATTGCATTTACCTTCTTTACCACAGATTCACCCTGTACATTAACCTTCTGGGAGTCTTGCATGAGGACCCCAAGTCCCTCTGATGTTTGAACCTTTTTCCCATTTAAATAGTCCATACTTTTGTTCCTTTTACCAAACACATTATCGTACATTTCCAACACTGTATTCCATCTGCCACTTTTTTGCCCATTCTTCCAATTTGTCTAAGTCCTGCTGCAATTACATTGCTTCCTCAGCACTACCTACCCCTCCACTTATCTAGCCCAAGATCTTAAGGCACAAACTAACGGAGATGGGAGTAGACTCTCACATGGTGGATTGGATAGTGGACTACTTGACAGATAGACCTCAGTATGTGCGGTTGGGAGACTGTAGGTCTGACACGGTGGTCAGCAGCACAGGGGCGCCGCAGGGAACCGTACTCTCTCCGGTCCTGTTCACCCTGTACACATCAGACTTCCAATATAACTCGGAGTCCTGCCATGTGCAGAAATTCGCTGATGACACGGCCATAGTGGGGTGTGTCAGGAATGGACAGGAGGAGGAGTATAGGAAACTGATACAGGACTTTGTGATATGGTGCAACTCAAACTACCTGCGTCTCAATATCACCAAGACCAAGGAGATGGTGGTGGACTTTAGGAGATCTAGGCCTCATATGGAGCCAGTGATCATTAATGGAGAATGTGTGGAGCAGGTTAAGACCTACAAGTATCTGGGAGTACAGTTAGATTAGAAGCTAGACTGGACTGCCAACACAGATGCCTTGTGCAGGAAGGCACAGAGTCGAATGTACTTCCTAAGAAGGTTGGCGTCATTCAATGTCTGTAGTGAGATGCTGAAGATGTTCTATAGGTCAGTTGTGGAGAGCGCCCTCTTCTTTGTGGTGGCGTGTTGGGGAGGAAGCATTAAGAAGAGGGACGCCTCACGTCTTAATAAGCTGGTAAGGAAGGCGGGCTCTGTCGTGGGCAAAGTACTGGAGAGTTTAACATCGGTAGCTGAGCGAAGGGCGCTGAGTAGGCTACGGTCAATTATGGATAACTCTGAACATCCTCTACATAGCACCATCCAGAGACAGAGAAGCAGTTTCAGCGACAGGTTACTATCGATGCAATGCTCCTCAGACAGGATGAAGAGGTCAATACTCCCCAATGCCATTAGGCTTTACAATTCTACCGCCAGGACTTAAGAACTTTTTAAAGCTATTATTAATGCTTTTTGAGATGGTGATTTAGATGCATATCATATTTTTTTTACTGAGTTAAGTATTGTATGTAATTAGTTTTGCTACAACAAGTGTATGGGACATTGGAAAAAAAGTTGAATTTCCCCATGGGGATGAATAAAGTATCTATCTATCTATCTATCTTTGTATCATCAGCAAGCTTTACCACAAAGGCTTCAAATTCCATTATGTAATCACTGACAAACAATATGAAAAGCAACAGTCCCAATACTGACCCCTGAGGAACACCACTAGTCACTGGCAGCCAGCCAAAAAAGGCCCCTTTTATTTCTACTCACTGCCTCTCGCCTGTCAGCCATTCCTCTATCCATGCCAGTATCTTTCCTGTAATACCACAGAATTTTATCTTGTTATGCAGCCTCATATGTGGCACCTTATCAAATATCTTCTGAAAATCCAAGTAATTGACATCCACTGCCTCTCCTTTGTCCATCCTGCTTGTTACTTTCTCAAAGAACTCTAACAGATTTGTCAGGCAAGATTTCCCTTTAAAGAAAGCATGTTAACTTTGACTTATTTCAGCATGAGTCTCCAAATACCCTGAAACCTCATCCTTAATAATAGACTCCAACACTTTCCCAACCACTGAGGTTTGGCTAACTGGCCTGTAATTTCCTTTCTTTTACTTTCCTCCCTTCTTAAAGAGTGGACTGACATTTGCAATCTTCCAGTCCTCTGGGACCATGCCAGGATCAAGTGGTTCTTGAAATATCATGACCAATGCATCCGTCATCTCTTCAGCAGCCTCTCTTAGGACTCTCAGATGTAGTCGATCTGGCCCAGGTGACTTACCCACCTTAACTCTTTTGAGCTTGCCTAGTTTTTTTTCCTCTGTAATAGCAAAGGCACTCACTCCTGCTCCCTGCTCTCTGGTACACTGCTCGTGTTTTCCACAGCGAAGACAGGTGTGAAGTACCCATTAAATTCATCTGCGATTTATTTATTCCCCCATTACTACCTCATCAGCATCATTTCCAATGGTCCAATATCAACTCCTACCTCCCTTTTACTCTGAATATAAGAATGTAACAGGTTTTATGGTAGATACTGGTAAAGACCTCAGCTCTACTAAACTTTTCTCTGCTCTTTCAATTCCGCCCATGATCATTTCCATTTTTTTAAATCACTCTTGGCTGATAACTCTTGCACATGGCTCTGGCTGACCTAATCCATATAATCGATGATGGCTGCAAGTAGGAAAACAGCTGCTCAAATTTCAACAACTTGTGAATTTTACCCATATCTTACAATCTTTGAATAAAAAAATTCCAATTTCAAGATGCCTTTAAATAGGGCATACATCAAAAATACAAGAATTAAAAATCTTATGTTAGAGGAAAAGAACATAGGCACAGCCCTTCAGTTAACCATCAACCACTCTTTTATACTAACACTACTCTCAGCCCATATTCCAATAAATCCCCATATACTCCACCACAAGAGGCAATTAAGCAACCAGACCGCATGTCTTTGCGAATGTAGAAGGTCACAAGGAAATCATGCATACGCCACAAAGACAGAACCCAAGGTCAGGAGCAAACCTGGGTCTCTGCTGCTCCCCACTGAGCCGCCGTGCTGCCCAGAGGGAAAAAAAATCAAATACAAATGCAGCAACTTCAGTCAAACATTTCAGATGCAGGAAATTTGAAAAATTACACAATTACAAAAATTACAGTTCTCCAGGTGGTTTATTTGGGCAACCACACACATACAATTAAAACTGAGAACGAACCAGAAAAATACCTCAAGTACTTAATGCAGCAAACTTGGGACGATTAAGTCACACATTCATAAGAAATTAGGAATATATGAAACTAGACTTACATATAAAATATCTAAAATTTATAAATACAATGGGTAAACAAAGTTTTAAAATGTGAGAAGATTTATTAACAAAATATTGCTCAAGTACCATTATGAACTAAACTGACACTTACAGACGAGGATTTACAATAGTGCAAAGGAAAGATAATGTGGGATTGTGTAGGCGTGCTTCAGTCTGACTGAGAATCCCACTGAAAGCAAATGGCTGCTCTCCGCATTTGGTCCAAACTGAGAGGCAGCAGTGCCGTCAGAATAAAAGACGGCAGGGCTATATTTCAAAGTTAAAGCCTGAACACTCCCTGCCTGGCATCCATGCAGATGTCACAGTCAGAGGAACAGGTTACAAAGTTCAGTCCTACGTTTCAGAAGGAGAACAACCTCAGGTACAGGCCTGAAGATCTTCTTGATTAAGCCTTGTTTTGTCACATTGCACCCTGTGAACTCTCCCACTTTCACATGCGTGTTACTAACACCATGGGCCAGTCATTTTGGGCTACTCAGCTGTCCTTCAGAAGCACAACATCACCTTCCTCAATATTAACAGCACGACTCTCACCATTTGTGGCGAACTCGCAGTGTCCGCAGACATTCTTGCTTCCACCCCCTCCAGAATTCATCAGCTAAATTCTGCACTTGACACCACTGCTGTTTATAGAGGTCCTTTTCCATAAGGTCTCCTGTTGAGGCTGGTGCCACATGTTTCTGTTTGAGTAGCATAGCAGGAAGAAAAATCAAAGGCGAGTTTGCATCTGCAAAGATTGGAACCAATGGCCCCGAGGTGATAATTGCCGTTACTCGTGATATGAGAGTGTACAAAGCCTCATGATGCAAGCTGGAAGACCCTGGCTGCATCAGCATAAGAGTCTGAGATTCTCCTTGAAACTCCGATCATACACTCACATGTGAGCAGTGTGGTGGATTACAGTCCCAAGTGCAGCCTTTGCACCTTTAACCATAAGACAGTGGAGCAGAACTGGTCCACTTGGCCCATCGAGTGCTCCACCAGTTCATCATGGCTGATCCAGTTCCCTCTCAACCCCATTCTTCTGCCTTCTCCCCATAATCTTTCACACCCTGACTTACAAAGAATCTACGAACCTCCGCTTTAAATGCACTCAACGACCTGGCCTCCACAGACATCCTTGACAATGAATTCCACAGAATCACCACCTTCCGGCTAAAGAAATTCCTCACCTGTTCGAATTGAATGACGTTCTATTCTGAGGTTGTACCCTCTGGTCATAGACTCCCCACTATCAAAAACATCCACTCTCTCTAGGCCTTTCAACATTCAAAAGGTTTCAATGAGATCTCCCCTCAGTCTTCTAAATTCCAGCTGGTACAGGCCCAGAGCCATCAAATGATCTTCATGTGATAACCATTTCAACGCCAGAATCATTTTTGGGAACGTCCTTTGATCCCTTGCCAATGTCAGCACATCCTTTCTTAGATCAGGGGAACATATCTGCTCACAAATGCTCCATAAAACCTCAGGATTCCTTGTTTTTAAATTCTAGTCTTCTCGAATTGAATGCAATTCCCTTTCTCACCACTGACTCAAATTACAAGTTAACCAAGTTACAAGTTACATGAGGGCTCCCAAGTCCCTTTGCACCTCAGATTTTTGAATTTTCTCCCCGTTTAGAAAATAGTCTATCCCTTTAACCAAAGTGCATGACTGTACACTGTATTCCATCTGCCATTTCTTTGTCCATTCTACTAATATGTTTAAGTCCTTCTGCATTTTCCCTGCATACTCAACACCACCCGACCCTCCACCTCCCTTCATATCGCCCGCAAACTTGGCCGCAAAGCTATCAATTTCATCATCCAAATCACGAACACAACGCAAAAAGAAAATGGTGCCAACGCCAAGCCCTGCAGAACACCACTAGTCACCAGCAGCCAATCAGAAATGGCTCCCTTCATTCCCACTCTGCCTCCCGCCAATCAGCCACTGCTATATCCATGCTGGTCTTTTCATGCAAAACCATGGGCTCTTATCTTGAGAAGCAGCCTCACGTCTGGCACCTTGTCAAAGGCCTTTTGACAATCCACCAATTCTCCTTGGCCTATCCTGCTTGTTATTTCCTCAAAGAATTCCAACAGATTAGTCAGGCAAGCTTTTCCCTTAAGGAATCCATGCTAATTTCGGCCCATTTTATCAGGTGCCTCCAAGTTACCCTAAAACCTTATCCTTAATAATCAACTCCAACATCTTCCGAACCACTGAGGTCAGGCTAACTGGCCTATAATTTCCTTTCTGCTGCCTCCCTCTCTTCTTGAAGAGTGGAGTGACATTTACAATTTTCCATTCCTCTGGAACCATGCCAGAATCAATTGATTCTCGAAACATCATTACTAATACCTCCACAATTTCTTCAGCTACCTCTTTCTGAACCCTTGGATGCAATCCACCTGGCCCAGGTGACTTCAGACATTTCAGCTTCCCAAGCACCTTCTCACATTAATATGCCTGATCATGGATGCTAACAAATGCAAGAATAACATATTAATGCGTGGCTGAGAGACTGGTGTAGGAGGCAGGGCTTTAGATTCCTGGATCATTGGGGCCTCTTCTGGGGGAGGTACAACCTGTACAAAAAGGACGGGTTACAACCGAACCCAAAGGGGTCCATTATCCTAGCAGGCAGGTTTAATAGAGCTGTTAGGGAGGGTTTAAATGGATATGGCAGGGGGATGGGAACCGGAGTGATAGAGCTGAGGAAGGGGGAAACAGAAATAAATCAAAAGATAGGGTGCAACAGAGATGATAGGAAGGACAGGCAGGAGATGAGGCTTAATCACAGCCAGTGGGATGAGTTACAGGGCAATAGAGGGGTGGTGCAGTTAAAACAGAAAGCAACAAATACTGGAGTGAAAGTGCTATATTTGCATGCACACAGCACAAGAAATAAAATGGACAATCTTCAAATTCAGCTACAGATTGGCAAGTATGACATTGTGGCCATCTCTAAAACCTGGCTAGAAGATGGCTGCCATTGCGAGCTGAATGTCCAAGGACATACAGTGTATCGGAACGCTAGGTTAGTAAGCAGAGGGGATGGTGTGGCCCTGTGTATAATAAGTAACATTAAATCATTGGAAAGAGATGACATGGGATCGGAAGGTGTGGAGTCTCTATGGGTTGAGTTAAGAAATGGCAAGGGTAAAAGGACCCTAATGGCAGTTGTATACAGGCCTCCAAACAGCAGCCGGGATGTGGATTACAAATTACAGCAGGAGATAGAAAAGGCGTGTCAGAAAGGCAATATCATGATAATCGTTGGGGATTTTAACATGAAAGTGGATTGGGAAACCAGGTCAGCACTGCACCTCAAGAGAGAGAATTTGTGGAATGTCTATGAGATGGCTTTTTAGAGCAGCTTGTTATTGAGCCCACCAGGGGATCGGCTGTGCTGGATTGGGTGTTGTGAAATGATCCGGAGGTGAAAAGAAAGCTTAAGGTTAAGGAACCCTGAGGGAACAGTGATCACAATATGATCAAATTCACATTGAAATTTGAGAGGGAAAAAATAAAATCCAATGTGTCAGTATTTCAGTTGAATAAAGGAAATGACAATGGCATGAGAGGGGAACTGGCTGAAGTTGACTGAAAAGGGACATTTGCAGGAAGAACAGCAGAGCAGCAATGGCTGGAGTTTCTGCGAAAAACGAGGGAAGTGCAAGACAGATATATTTCAAATAAGAAGAAATTTTCAAATGGAAGGACACTACCGTGGCTGATATGTGAAGTCAGAACCAAAGTAAAAGCAAAATTGAGGGCATACAAGGAAGCCAGAGCTAGTGGGAAGACAGAGGATTGGGAAGCTTTTAAAAACTTGCAGAAGAAAACTAAGAAGGTCATTAGGAAGGAAAAGATGAATTATGAAAGGAAGCTGGTGACTAATATCAAAGAAGGTACTAAAAGCTTTTTTTTAAGTATATAAGGGGTAGAAGAGAGTTGAATATAAGGGGTAGAAGAGAGTTGAGGGTCGATATAGGACCAATAGAAAATGACACTGGGGATATTGTAATGAGAAACAGAGATGACAGAGGAACTGAATGCATATTTTGCATCAGTCTTCACAGTGGAAGACGTCTGCAGTATACCAGACATTCAAGAGTGTCAGGGAAGTGAAGTATGTGAAATTAAAATTATGACTGAGAAGTTGCTCAGGAAGCTTAATGTTCTGAGGGTGGTCTTGGACTTGATGGAATGCACACTTGGGTTCTGAAGGAAGTAGCTGGAGAGATTGCAGAGGCATTAACAATGATCTTTCAAGAATCTATAGATTCTGGCATTGTACTGGATGACTGGAACATTGCAAATGTTACTCCGCTATTTAAGAAGAGTGAAGGCAGCAGAAAGGAAACTATAGACCTGTTAGCCTGACATCAGTGCTTGGGAAGTTGTTGGAGTCGATTGTTAGGGATGAGATTATGTAGTACCTGGAGGCACATGATAAGATAGGCCAAAGCCAGCATGGTTTCCTGAAAGGAAAATTCTGGCTGACAAACCAACTGCAATTCTTTGAGGAAATTAGAAGCAGGGTAGACAAAGGAGATGCAGTAGACGTGGTGCATTTGGATTTTCAGAAGGCCTTTGACAAGGTGCCGCACATGAGGCTGCTTAGCAAGATAAGAGTCCATGGAATTACAGGAGAGCTACTAGCATGGGTGGAGCATTGGCTGGTTGGCAGAAAACAGAGGGTGGGAATAAAGGGATCCTATTCTGGCTGGCTGCCGGTTACCAGTGGAGTTCCACAGGGGTTGGTGTTGGGAGTGCTGCTTTTTAGAATCGATGTATGTCAATCATTTGCACTATGGGATTAATGGATTTGTGGCTAAATTTGACAATGATACAAAGATAGGCGGAGGAGCAGGTAGTGTTGAGGAAATAGAGAGCCTGCAGAGAGACTTAGGTAGTTTAGGGGAATGGGAAAAGAAGTGGCAAATGAAATACAATGTTGGAAAGTGTATGGTCATCTACTTTGGTGGAAGACACAGGTAGGAAAAGGGAAGAGGTCCTGAAAAAAGATTACAGGGAGTTAGGAAGGAAATTGAGAAACAGGACCGCAAAGGTAGTAATCTCGGGATTACTGCCTGTGCCTCGCGACAGTGAGAATAGGATGAGGTTGAGGATAAATGCGTGGATGAGGGATTGGAGCAGGGGGCAGGGATTCAGATTTCTGGATCATTGGGACCTCTTTTGGGGCAGGTGTGACCTGTACAAAAAGGACAGGTTGCACTTGAATCCCAGGGGGACCAATATCCTGGCGGGGAGGTTTGCTAAGGCTACTGGGGAGAGTTTAAACTAGAATTGTTGGGGGCTGGGAACTGAACTGAAGAGACTGGGGAAGAGGAGGCTAGCTCACAAATAGGGAAAGCTTGTACAGTGTGAGAGGGAGGATAGGCAGGTGATAGAGAAGGGACACGCTCAGACCGAAGGCTTGAATGTGTCTATTTTAATGCAAGGAGTGTTGTGAACAAAGCAGATGAGTTTAGAGCGTGGATCAGTACTTGGAGCTATGATGTGGTGGCCATTACAGAGACTTGGATGGTTCAGGGACAGGATTGGTTACTTCAAGTGCCGGGTTTTAGATGTTTCAGAAAGGACAGGGAGGGAGGCAAAAGAGGTGGGGGCATGGCACTGTTGATCAGAGATAGTGTCACAGCTGCAGAAAAGGTGGATGCCATGGAGGGATTGTCTACGGAGTCTCTGTGGGTGGAGGTTAGGAACAGGAAGGGGTCAATAACTTTACTGGGTGTTTTTTATAGGCTGCCTAATAGTAACAGGAATATCGAGGAGCAGATAGGGAAACAGATCCTGGAAAGGTGTAATAATAAGAGTTGTCGGGATGGGAGATTTTAATTTCCCAAATATCGATTGGCATCTCCCTAGATCAAGGGGTTTAGATGGGGTGGAGTTTGTTAGGTGTGTTCAGGAAGGATTCTTGACACAGTATGTAGATAAGCCTACAAGAGGAGAGGCTGTACTTGATTTGGTATTGGGAAATGAACCTGGTCAGGTGTCAGATCTCTCAGTGTGAGAGCGTTTTGGAGATAGTGATCATAATTCTATCTCTTTTACAATAGCATTGGAGAGCGACAGGAACAGACAAATTAGAAAAGCGTTTAATTGGAGAAAGGGGAATTATGAGGCTATCAGGCAGGAAATTGGAGGCTTAAGTTGGAAACAGATGTTCTCAGGGAAATGTACCCTACCATAACTTCCCTGTCTCATTGTAACGTACCTTTACAGAGCTCGACACAAATATACCCTGAATATTTGCCATATTTCTTCCGTACATTTCCCAAGGATTGGAAGGTTGCGGATGTTGTTCCTATATTCAAGAAAAGGAGTACAGATAGCCCAGGAAATTATACACCAGTGAGTCTTACCTCAGTGGTTGGTAAGTTGATGGAGAAGATCCTGAGAGGCAGGATTTATGAACATTTGGAGAGGTATAATATGATTAGGAGTAGTCAGCATGGCTTTGGCAAGGGCAGGTAGTGCCTTACGAGCCTGATCGAATTTGTTGAGGATGTGACTAAACACGTTGATGATGGAAGACAGGCAGACAGACATACTTTATTGATCCCGAGGGGAAATTGGGTTTCGTTACAGCTGCACCAACCAAGAATAGTGTAAAAATATAGCAATATAAAACCATAAATAATTAAATAATAATAAGTTAATCATGCCAAGTGGAAATAAGTCCAGGACCATCCTATTGGCTCAGGGTGTCTGACAATCCAAGGGAGGAGTTGTAAAGTTTGATGGCCACAGGCAGGAATGACTTCCTATGTCACTCAGTGTTACATCTCGGTGGAATGAGTCTCTGGCTGAATGTACTCCTGTGCCTAATCAGTACATTATGGAGTGGATGGGAGTCATTGTCCAAGATGGCATGCAACTTGGACAGCATCGTCTTTTCAGACACCACCATCAGAGAGTCCAGTTCCACCCCCACAACATCACTGGCCTTACGAATGAGTTTGTTGATTCTGTTGGTGTCTGCTGCCCTCAGCCTGCTGCCCCAGCACACAACAGCAAACAAGAGCAGTAGATGTAGTGTATATGGATTTCAGCAAGTCATTTGATAAGGTACCCCATGCAAGACTTATTGAGAAAGTAAGGAGGCATGGGATCCAAGGGGACATCGCTTTGTGGATCCAGAACTGGCTTGCCCACAGAAGGCAAAGAGTGGTTGTAGACGGGTCATATTCTGCATGGAGGTCAGTCACCAGTGGGGTGCCTCAGGGATCTGTTCTGGGACCCTTACTCTTTATGATTTTTATAAATGACCTGGATGAGGAAGTGGAGGGATGGGTTAATAAGCTTGCTGATGACACAAAGGTTGGAGGTGTTGTAGATAGTGTGGAGGGCTGTCAGAGGTTACAGCGGGACGTTGATAGGATGCAAAACTGGGCTGAGAAGTAGCAGATGGAGTTCAACCCAGATAAATGTGAAGTGGTTCATTTTGGTAGGTCAAATATGATGGCAGAATATAGTATTAATGGTAAGACTCTTGATAGTGTGGAGGATCAGAGGGATCTTGGGGTCCGAGTCCATAGGACGCTCAAAGCAGCTGTGCAGGTTGACTCTGTGATTAAGAAGGTGTATGGTGTATTGGCCTTCATCAATCGTGGAATTGAATTTAGGAGCCGAGAAGTAATGTTGCAGCTACATAGGACCCTGGTCAGACCCCACTTGAAGTACTGTGCTCAGTTCTGGTGGCCTCACTACGGGAAGGATGTGGAAGCCATAGAAAGGGTGCAGAGGAGATTTACAAGGATATTGCCTGGATTGGGGAGCATGCCTTATGAGAATAGGTTGAGTGAACTCGGCCTTTTCTCCTTGGAGCGACAGAGGATGAGAGGTGACCTGATAGAGGTGTACAAGATGATGAGGGGCATTGATCGTGTGGATAGTCAGAGGCTTTTTCCCAGGGCTGAAATGGTTGCCACAAGAGGACACAGGTTTAGGGTGCTGGGGAGTAGGTACAGAGGAGACATTGGGGTAAGTTTTTTACTCAGAGAGTGGTGAGTGCGTGGAATGGGCTGCCGGCAATGGTGGTGGAAGCAGATACGATAGAGTCTTTTAAGAGGCTTTTACATAGGTACATGCTTAGAAAAATAGAGGGATATAGGTAAGCCTAGTAATTTCTAAGGTAGGGACGTGTTCGGCACAACTTTGTGGGCCGAAGGGCCTGTATTGTACTGTAGGTTTTCTATGTTTCTAAGATATAAACGGGCATACTATTATTTAGGTGGGGAGAGAATTCAAAATGCAGAGATACAAAAGGACTTGGAAGTCCTTGAGCAGAATACCCTAAAGGTCAACCTCCAGGCTGAGTCAGTGGTGAAGAAGGCAAATGCAATGTTGGCACTCATTTCTAGAGGTATAGAATATAAGAGCAGGGATGTGATTTTGAGGCTCTATAAGGCACGCGTGAGACCACACGGGAGTACTGTCTGCAGTTTTAGGCTCCTTATTTTAGATAAGATATACTAACATTGGAGTGGGTTCAGAGAAGATTTACGAGAATGATTGCAGGAATGAACGGGTTACCGTATGAGGAACGTCTGGCAGCTGTTGGGCTGAATTCCCTGGAGTTCAGAAGAATTTGGGGGGATCTCATAGAATCATTCTGAACATTAAAAGGCCTGAACAGATTAGATATGACACAGTTATTTTCCATGGTAGGAGGGTCTAGGACAAGAGGGCACGACTTCAGGATTGAAGGACATCCATTTAGAACAGAGATGCAGAGAAATTACTCAGTCAGAGGGTGGTTTAAATCTGTGGAATTTGTTGCCATGAGCAGCTGTGGAGGCCAAGTCACTGGGTGCATTTAAGGCAGAGATAGATAGGTTCCTGATTAGCCAGGGCATCAAAGGGTATGGGGAGCAGGCAGCGGTGTGAGGATGAATGGGAGAATTGGATCAGCCCATGATTGAATGACGGAGCAGGCTCGATGGGCCGAATCTGCTTCTGCTCCTATATCTCATCTTATGGTCCCACAATAGCAACTGTACTCACATCTGCCCCATGAAACTCTCACACACAGGACAGTGTCTTCCACAGTGAAGACTGATGCAAAATACTTAACAGTTTGTCTACTGTTTCCTTGTCCCCCTCTCCAGCGGTCCAATATCAACTCATGCCTCACTGGCTAACTGATCTTCATATTTAATCTTTTTTGCTCCTTATGGCTTTTTTAGTTGCCTTTTGTTGGTTTTAAAAGCTTCCCAATCCTCCAACTTCTAATTTTTACAATATCATATGCCCTCTCTTTTGCTTTTTATGTTGGCTTTGACTTCCCTTGCCAGCCACAGTTGCATCATCCTGCAACTTCTATTCAAGAACTTTTGCTTTAGGATGTATCAATCCTCTGCCTTCTGTACTACTCCCAGAAACTCCAGCCACTGCTGCTCTGCTATCATCCCTGCCCGTGTTCATTGCCAATCAATTCTGGCCAACTCCTCTCTCATGCCTCTGAAATTCCTTTTACTCCACCGTAATACTGACACATCAGACTTTATCTTCTCCATCTCAAATTGCAGGGTGAATTCTGTCATATTATAATCACTGGCCCTTTAAGGTTCCTATACCTTAAGCTCCCTAATCAAATCTTGTTCATTACACAATACCCAATCCAGAATAGCTGATCCCCTAGTGGATTCAACCACAAGCTACTCTAAAAAGCCATCTACAAATTATCTCTTGGGATCCTAATTTTCCCAATCACTTGCATATTGAATCCCCCCATGAACTGTAATATTGCCCTTTTGACAATGCATTTTCTATCTCCCATTGTAATTTGTAGCCCATATCCTGGCTACTGTTCAGTGATCTATATATAACTTCCATCAGTGTCTTTTTACCCTTGCAGTTCCTTAACTCTACCCACAATGATTCTACATCACGGACTGTGGATGAACCAGGAAGAACGTGTGGCCTGCTGAGGGCTCGATCTGTGACATTTATGTCTGGTGACGAAGGTCTACACAAGAAAACCAGGTATAACTCACAGAGTGCTACTTCAAGTGCAAAGGGACAATTCCAAGAGAAGGCATTACCTCCTACAAAGCAAAATCCAATTGCATGAATGGTAGCGATACTTCACTACCAGATGAGCTCAATGCCTTCTATACCTGCTTTGCTTTGAAAGGGAGAACATGACTACAGCTATGAAGATCTCTACTGCACCGGTGACCCCATGATCACTGTTCTGGAGGCCAATGTTAGGCTGTCTTTAAGGAGGGTAAGCCCTTGCAAGGTGGCAGGCCCCAATTGAGTATCCAGTAAGGCTCTGAAAACTTGTGCCAACCACTGGCGAGAGTACTCAAGGACATTTTCAACCTCTCAATGCTACAGTCGGAATTCTCACCTGCTTCAAAAAGGCAACTATTAAACCAGTGCCTAAGAAGAGTAGTGTGAGCTGCCTCACTGACTGTCACCCAGCAGCACTCACATCAATAGTGATGAAATGCTTTAAGAGGTTGGTCATGGCTCGAATCAACTCCTGCCTCAGCAAGAATCTGGATCCACTACAATTTGCCTATTGCTACAATATAGTTCTATGGCGCACACGGTCTGAGTGGCTCTTCACAAGGCCTTAGATCACCCGAACAATTCGAACACCTGTATCAAGATGCTGTCCACTGACCATAGCTCAGCATTTAACACCATCAGTCCCACAGTCCTGACTGATCAGCTACAGAACCTAGGTCTCGGTACCTCAATCTACAATTGAATCCTGGATGACTGCAATCTTCTGCTCGCTGACGACCAACACTGGCACACCTCAGGGGTGTGTGCTTAGCCTACACTCTATTCCCTCTACACCCATGACTGTGGCTAGCAACAGTCCAAATGCCATCTATAAATTTGCTGACGATACAACCACTGTGGGTCGAACCTCAGACGGAGAAGAGAGGGCATATGGGAATGAGATATACCAGATAGTTAAGTGGTGTTACAGCAACAACCTTGCATTCAATGTCAGTAAGATAAAAGAGCTGATTGTGGACTTCAGTAAGATGAGGGACATGAACAAATCCTCACAGAGGGATCGAAATGGAAAGGGTGAACAATTTCAAGTTCTTGGGAGTCAAGATCTCTGAAAACCTAACCTGGTCCCAATGCATCAATGCAGTTATGAAGAAGGCGAGAGCGGCTATATTTCATTAGGAGTTTGAAGAGATTAGGTTACAGAGATATACATCTGCTCAAAACTTCTATAGATGTACCATGGAGAGCATTCTGACAGGCTGTATCACTGTCTGATATGGGGAAAGGGGGGATGGGGAGGGGTTACTGCACAGGACTGAAAGAAGCTACAGAAAGCTGTAAAATTAGTCAGCTCCATCTTGGGTACTAGCCTCCATAGTATCCTAGATATCTTCAAGGAGTGAATTCACAGAAAGGCGACGTCCATCATTAAGGACCTCAATCACCCAGGGCATGCACTCTGCAATTCAGGAACAGCTTCTTCCCCTCTGCCATCTGATTCCTAAATGGACATTGAACCCATGAACACTACCTCACTATTTAAAAATATAGATATTATTTCTGTTTTTAGAGTTTTAACCCCACTCCTGCTCCATTACAGTCACGGACCTCGGCATACAGATAGTGTCTTCCACAGTAAAGACTGAAGCAAAGTTCATCTGCCATTTCTTTGTCCACCATTACTACCTCAGCAATATCATTTTCCAGTGGTCCAATATCAACTCTCACCTCCCATTTTCTTCTTATACAACTGAAAAAAAACTTTTGGTGTCCTACTTTACATTATTAGCAAGTTTGTGCTAATATTTCATCTTTTCCCTTCTTATAGCTTTTTTTTTTAAGTTGTCTTTTGTTGGATTTTAAAAGCTTCCCGATCATCTAACTTTCCACTCACTTTTGTTGCCTTATATGGCCCTCCCCTGGCTTTTATGCAGTCTTTAATTTCCCGTCAGCCACGGTTGCCTACCCCTGCCATTTGAGAACTCCTTCTTTGGGACACATCTCTCCTGCACCTTGTGAACGATTCCCAGAAACTTCAGCCATCTCTGCTCTGCCGTCATCCCTGCCAGTATCCTCCTGCAACCCACCTGGGCAAGCTCCTCTCTCATGCCTCTGGAATTCCCTTTATTCCATTGCGATACTGATACATCTGACTTGCAGTATGTATTTAATTACAAACCCCATTTCCAGAAAAGTTGGGATATTTTCCAAAATGCAATAAAAACAAAAATCTGTGAAATGTTAATTCACGTGAACCTTTATTTAACTGACAAAAGTACAAAGAAAAGATTTTCAATAGTTTTACTGACCAACTTAATTGTATTTTGTAAATATATACAAATTTAGAATTTGTGTAAAATTAGAAATTTAGGAGATAATGCTGAGCCTTTACAAGACAGTAGTCAGGCTGCACTTGTGAGTATTGTCAACAGTTTTGGGCCCCATCTCTCAAAAAGGTTGTGTTGTCATTGGAGAGAATCCAAAGGAGGTTCACGAGGATGATTCCAGGCATGAAGGGGTTAACAGATGTGGAGCATTTAACAGCTTTGGGTCTGTACTCACTGGAATTTAGATGAGGGGGGAATCTCATTGAAACCTACTGAATGTTGAAAGGACTAGATAGGGTGGATACGGAGAGGATGTTTCCTGTGGTGGGGTTATCTTGAATGAGAGGGCACAGTTTCAAAATTGAGGGGTGACCCTTTAGAACAGAGGTAAGGAGGATTTGTTTTACCCAGAGAATAGTAAATCTGTGGAATGCTTTGCCACAGACTGTGGTGGAAGCCAAGTCCATGGGTATAGTTAAGGCAGAAACTGATAAGTTTCTTGATAGGTCAAAAAGAGGGATCCAGGATCAGCCATGATGGAATAGTGGAGCTGACTCGATGGGCTGAATGGCCTCATGCCACTCTAAGTCTTATGGTCATCCATCATCAACTTGCAAACAGGCTGCCTCATCCTCAGCTCCATGATGCTACAGACTCGATGGGCCAAATCTCTCACTTCTGCCCATACATCTTACCAGCTACTTAATGTAGTGGAACGCCCCAGTTAAGATTTTTACTGCTAATGCAATAGGGTATTTCATTTAGTAGCTTTCTGCAGAAGCAGTCTGTCCTGCTGATAGCGTGTTGGGTTTCAGGTAAAGATAAGAGGCTGTGATATTCAACTTGGGAATGGTGCATCAACCAATGAGGATGGAGGAATTGAGAGAAGGTTCTAGAGAAATCTAGGCAGAGACGGAGTTGCGATGGACACTGGTGGAGTTTGTGGTCTTTCCTGGCAGGAGGAGAGAGGAGAAGATCGGGAGAGACAACCATAGGATTCCATCCAACCGGAAGATGCGATTGGAAGGAGGGCTTTGCAAGTTGAAGAGTCCAAGTTGGGAAGTTCTACCAGTAATTGGTGATGAGAATTCAGCGCCTTAAGTAATGGTCACATCCAGCTTTTGGACAATATAATCTCCAATGAGGTGCACATTTAGACTGGTTTAACTGTAATGGGCCATTCTAGTTTTTTTCTTTTCCTCTTCCTAACTGATAAAGCTGAAATTAATAAATAGACTCTTGTTATAATTGTATGCAGTGCGGTGTACAATCTGTTAATCCCTGCCGACAGATAATTGTGTATGGGCAGCATTTACATGGCATTCATTCAAATCAGGGTTCCATTAATCGAAAACATCTCAACTTTCCTGTTTGCCTGGACTAAAATTATACCGACCCTGGACATATACAAGAAAGGTGTGCCGAGTCCAGTGGCGGTTAGCAGAGCCGGCTAGCATGCCAAGTTTCCATATGAGCTTGGTGAAGGAGCTTCATTGTATGAGCTCGTCTAGGATTCGCTCAATGGATTTGCTTTAAGAATTGATTAAGTGGTTTGTGTGTTTAAGGCTGTGTTTAAACTAGTGTCGGGGAAAGTGACTAAGGTACTTTATTATGGACACTGCAGGGATTAAGCATTGGTGTAATTCAAAGAGATTACCCAAAAATAATACTTGTGGGGTGGATATCTTCAGCCCTGACGAATTGCTGCTTAGAGTGCCAGTTCAGTGTAATCATTGGGGAAAGTTATGCTGGTTGATCATAAGGTTGTTGTGTTACTCCAGACGAGCAGTGATGTGACTGATGTAGGGCAGTGACACGTGGAGAGGCACATGGGCCGTCCATACATTTAGACAAGGCCAGCGTGTAACTAAGGGTGAAGACTTTAAGGACAAGTTGCTCTCGTTTCTGCGAAGTGAGGGAGAAAAGGTGTCTGATATGAAAGGTCGAATTGGTCCTTCAGCGGGCGGCGAAAATTAAGTAGGTTTCGGCAATTACATCAGTGGTAGGTAAAAGTGTACTGGCGGTGAGTCAAAGTTACCGCAGGCTGAGAATGCTCTTAGGAGTGAAGCCCACCCAGCTATGGGGAGGAGGAATAAGAGACCTGAGCGGAGTGGACACCTCAGTTACTGGATGAGTGGCTGTGCTCAGATAATAGGAAAAGACAGCGAAGGCTGCTGAAGTGGTGAGGGCCTTAAAGGCAGAGAACTCATTGGTTACATCCGTGGGGTACATGGAAACACTAGAAAGCCTTTTTGGCACAACAGACAGACCAGCAGAGCTTATGAAGCAGTTCAGGTACACATTCCAGAAGAAAGGGGAGAAACTTTCTCCGTACATTTTCAGGCTAGAGAGACATCTGCTTTGCTTGTGTCGTAAAGGGGTCATTCAATTGGCCGAGACAAACTGATTAAGGATGGAGCAAGTAGTGAAGGGCGCGCAATCACATGACACGATTGCTTTAAGCTTCTGAATGTCTCTTAAGCCAAGTCCCCCTCTTCTGTTTGTTGAGCTGATCAGAGAAGTTAGAGGAGGAAAACTCTATGGAGGAGCGAGAGGCCTCCGTCAGCAGGGCAAAGTCCTCTGTTGCTGAAGCAACCCCTGATGCCACAACAGTGGGGGTTTTGCAAGATGTTGTGAAAAACCTGCAAGCTGAGTCATCTTGGATGAGGTTGGCTAGTGCTGCTACTGACCGGGGTCTCTTGACAAGGGAAGTGACCAGTACTTCCTGTTATAACTGCAGTGAGGATGGACATTTCAAGCAAGAATGTGAAGGACAGAAAGTTACTTAACAGTTACTTAAATAGAAAAGGAAGTTGGGAAACTTCAGAGAGACACAGTAAAGGAACGGCCTGGCGTCTCGGTGGGGGGAGGGGGGATATATTCCAATCGATGTATCAAGGAATACACTAAAGTGTAAAATCCTATTCCTGAAGGCTTAGTGGGGCCAAGCTCTGGTGTATCCGTATGGATTGAGAGTATTTATGCTAGAGCCATACTTGACACAGGTTCTCAAGTTACTCTGATGTACAGATCCTTTTACAACGGGTTTTTGACACATTTACCACTGAGTGCCCTAGAAATCTGGGGCCATAGTACGGACGATTACCCATGTGATGGTTATTTTTGGAAGCAGGTGTTGGCCCTGACACATCAGTGTTGGGTGTTGGTTGAAAAGGGTGAAGCTTCCATTGTGGGAACAAATAACCCCGTGGTGAGAAGGCTTGTGGAAGCCTGCAAGGAGAGAAATGAGGAGAATTTTGTGAAAACCTTGTCCATTCATTCACCTGGTATTCAGAGCTGCTTTTCAGAAGATGCAAGTTCCTCCTAAGAAGGATGATGAGCACAAACAAGGAACCGTGTGGTACAACACACACAAAATGCTAGAGGAACTCAGCAGGCCAGGCAGCATCTAGGAATAGGTAAAGAGAACAGTCGACGTTTTCGGGCCAAAACCCTTCTACAGGACTGGAGAAAAAAAGCTGAGGAGTAGATTTAAAGGTGGGGAAAGGAGATGTTAGGTGAAACCTGGAGGGGGAGGGATGAAGTAAAGAGCTGTGAAGTTGATCGGTGAAAGAGACAGAAGGCCATGGAAGAAATAAAAAGGGGCAGGAGCACCAGAGGGAGGCGAAGGGCAGGCAAGGAGATGAGGTAAGAGTGGGAAAAGGAGGCAGGAAATGGTGAAGGCAGAGGAGGTGGAGGGGCATTACCGGAAATTTGAGAGATCTATGTTCATGCCACCAGGTTGGAGACTAACGAAACAGAATACGAGATGTTCCTCTAACCTAAGTGTGGCCTGATCACGTCAGTGGTGGAGGTCATAGATGGCATATCGATGGGAAGGGGAAGTGGAATTAAAATGGGTGGCCACTGGGTGGACCTGTTTTTTTCTGGCAGATGGAGCTAAGGTACGCAAAGCGGTCTCCCAATCTACGTCGAGTCTCGCAGGAGGCCATACTGGGAGTCAGATACCCATGAGTGAAGCTGACAAAGACAAGATGGCATTTATATGTCCACATGGATTCTTTCAGTTGGAAAGAATGCCCCAGGGCACATCAGGAGCACCGACTACTTTCCAAAGTGTCATGGAGAAGACTGTTGTGGATGTGTACTTGCTTGAGGTACTTGTGCACTTTGATGATCTCAGTGTTTGGGTTCACACTGGAGGAGCACGAGACGAGGCCTTTGAAGGTGCTAGATCTGAAAGCTGAAAGGTTAAAACTGTCACTGGACATCAGTCAACTACAACCAAGATAGAGGCATTGACCACATGGCCTAGGCTCAAGAATGTGAGCACTCCTCCGATTCTATGGGTACTACTGGAGATTTGTGAAGGACCACTTCAAAGTAAGCCACCCTTCTGTGTGGTTACCCTCCCTTGGGGAAGAAAGGGAGGAGAATGAAAGGAGGTGGTGGTAAAGTTTACCGTAGCACTTTGAAGCCTTTTAGGGAAAGATGAGATGCAAAGGCCTTTCAGCTTCTGAAAGAGTTGAATACTGAATACCAATGCCAGCCGTGAGGGGTTAAGTGTGTTCTACATCAGGACCAGAAAAAAGAGTTGAGACCTGTTGCTTTCATTGGCTGTAGTCTATCACCCTCTGAATGAAACTAACCTATGCACAGATTGGAGTTTCTGGCATTGAAATAGGCTGTGGCAATTATATGGTGCCAAGTCTGGGGTGAGAACTGACAACAATCCACCGACTTGTATCTGGAACTCAGAGAAGTTGGATGCCATAGGTCCTTGTTGGTTGGCGGTGTTGTCTGCTTATGATTTCAGCCTGAAATATCAGCCCGAGAGCCTGGACAATGAAGGTGCAGTGTTCTGACATTCACGGGAGATGCTGGGAACGGATAGAGAGTGGTTCTTGCCTCTGGTGTTAAAGCAATGTGCCAGTTTTCCATCGTGGGGAAATCAGAGATAAGGCTATGGTATGATGGAGCAGTGGATCACTTGGGAGTTTCTGGTTGCACCTTGACTGATTTGTACCCGGGTCAGCGTTCACTCTTTATGGAAGGACTGAGTTCACGTGGTTGTTCTCTTTGTACGCAGAATGAAAGCTGTTTCCCATATTCCGGTATTTACAAGAACATTGGACTGTACTTTAATATTGTTTTTCTTCTGTATTTCGGTGTTTTCTTTGTGGATGATAAGAGTGGGGTTGTGGGTTTGGTGCTATTGTTGCTGTACTTTTCTGCTAGTGAGTGATTCAGTGATTGTTATTGGGGTTGTCTTTGCTGCAGGGAGGGGGGAGTTTTGAGGTCTGCGAGGTTTGTTTATTTTCTTTTTCATTCGGGGGGGGGGGGAAGGTTGATGTCTTTTCTTTCATCCATAACCAAGGTCTGTCTGTATTTAATGGCTATCTGGAGTAGACAAATTTCAGAGTTGTATTGTACATGCATACTCATCAATGAAAGAACCCTTGTACCCTCTCAGCACGGTCTCAAAACGTTCACAATTTCTTTTTCACCACTTTCAACAGTGGTAGAAGGGAAGAAACAGCTGAGGGGAAAGGAACAAGAGAAAATCTGCAGATGCTGGAAATCCAAGCGTTTCAGCTTGTTCCTGCCCCACTGAACTTATATTTGCATACCTCAGCTCAGTTTTATACCCCCGGTTCAGTTCCTACATCTGTGACCCTTCACACACTCTTGATCTTTTCACTGATTTCCATTCCCCTGGCCCCGAGCATCTTATTTCCACCATGGATGTCCAATCTCTTATACACTTCCATCCCCCACTAGGTATTCCTAAGCTCTCCGCTTCTTTTTGGACACCGGACCCAACCAATTCCCCTCCACTACCACTCTCCTCTGTCTAGCAGAGCGTGTCCTCACTCTCAATCATTTCTCCTTTGGCTCCTTCAAACAAAAGGTATAGCCATGGGTACTCACGTGGTCCCAGCTATGTCTGCATTTTTGTTGGCTATGAGGAGCAGTCTATGTTCCAAGCTTACACTGGGGTCACTCATCGACGACTACATTGGTGCAACACCCTTGCTGAGCTCATCAACTTTGACTCCATCTTCCATGCTGCCCTCAAATTTACCTGGTCCATTTCCAACGCTCCCCTCCCCTTTCTCAATCTCTGGAGACAGCTGATCCGCTGATATCTACTACGAGCCCACTGACTCTCACAGCTACCTGGACCATACCTCTTCCCCCCTCTCTCAGTTGCTCTGTCCACGTCACATCTGCTCTCAGGCTACATCCACACCAGACCGCATAATTTTGAAAACGGCGGTTTCGCGTAAAAACGATAGGCATCCACGCTAAGCATTTTTTAAAAACTCTCTGTCCACATTAAAACGGATATTTTGGCGAATCTCCTCCTACTGCGCATGCGCAGGACACATCTACCGAAAACAAGCAACACGTTTGGTGTCGAATCTCGCTGTGAAAGACTTGGTGCGCGTTTGTTCAGTTACAGACTAGAAAAACTTAAACGACGGGCAGCTGTCGGCTTTCGCGCAGAAGGACTTAAAACTAAAAAAAACAAATACTGGAGCGTATGGAGGCAACCGACAGGGAGTTCATGGACAGTATGACCCGGCTGACGACGAACATTGAAAAACTGACCAACTCTGTTGCATTAATGAAGCACCTTGTTAAATGTATAAAACATGGCTGCATCAGTGTTACCTTGTATTTCCATACAATGTTACATTAGGCTGTTACACATCTATTGTCAGAGAAGTACTCGCATAAATAGGTAAACCACCTTCATACAAGCAAGGACAGAAAACAGGGCAAAGTGAGTATAATTATTTATTCAGTAAATTATGGGTCAAAGTATTTGGTGAGTATATTTCTAACTCTTCTGGCTTCAGTCTCGTTGCTGTCTGTTCTGAAATTGTTAGGTTGCGTTCAAGAAAACAATGAAATGGCGCGCTGCTGTCACTGTCTGTTCCAGCATGTTATGACAGTGTTTTTAGATTTCTCCGGTTATCCTGTCCACACTGCTCGGGCCAATACGGCGTTTTCAAAATTACACACTTTGGACAGTTTCTGAAATTCTCCGTTTTCGGGTGACAAAAACGTCATTTTAGTGTGGAAGGAGGGTAAAAACGAAGAGAAAAGGCTTCAGTTACGGATTTATCCAGTGTAGTGTAGACGTAGCCTCCGGATGAGGGTTTTCATTCCAGAACAAAGGAGATGTCCTCCTCCTTCAAAGACAGGGACTTCCCTTTCTCCACCAACAATTCTGCCCTCAACCAAATCACATCCTTGTCATGCACATCTGCCCTCTCGCCACCTCACCGGGGATAAGGTTTCTCTTGTCCTCACCTATCACCCCACCAGCCTCTGCATCCAGCACATAATTCTCTGGCACTTCTGCCATCACCAGCAGGATCCCACCAACAGCCACATCTCCCCCACCCCCCCTCCCCACTTTCAGTTTTCCGCAGGGGTCGCTCCCTACGCGACTCCCTTATCCATTCATCCCTCCTGACACTTATCCTTGCAAGCCCCTATATACCAGCCCCCTCACCACCATTCAGGGCCCCAAGCAGTCCTTCCAGGTGAGGCGACACTTCACCTGTGAGTCTGTTGGTGTCATCTGGTGTGAGAGACCCAATATAGATTGGAAGACTGCTACACTAAGCACATATGCTCGTCCACCAGAAAAAGCGGGGGTCTCCCAGTGGCCACTTCCCATTCCGACATGTCCATCCATGGCCTCTACTGTCGGGAGCAACGTCAAGGTAGCCTCCAACCTGATGGCATGAACATCGATTTTTCAAACGTCTGTTCAGACTGCCCCCCCCCCCCCCCCGCTTCTCAATTCCCCATCCCCTTTTCCCTCTCTCACCTCGCTTGCCCATCGCCTCCCTCTGGTGCTCCACCCCCTCTCGTTCTTCTATGGCCTTCTATCCACAAAGACACTGAGAGAATGTGCAAATTCTACTCACTGAATAGCTATGATCTGGATTGAATCCTGATCCCCGGAGCTTTGAAACAGCAGTACCGACTGCCGTGCTGTTCTAAGTCACACAGAAATGACAGGTGGGGTGGAAGGAGTGTAGTTAAGTTAACCATGAACTCTGGTCCAGTTATTCTGTCCTGGTCTCCAATATTTCAGTATTAACTTTCATTCCTTATTCTATTCTCGCCCCTAATCTTTGTGACTCAAGCTTTTACCATAATTTTTCCAACTCAATCAACTGTTATTGATCTAAAATGTCTCCTCTGATTTTCCACCTCTGCAGACACAGCCTGACCTGATACTTACAAAATTAACTGATTTTAATTCTAGCATTTACAATATTTTGTGTGTGGACCTTCATCCATCAAGGTCACTGCAACTTTGGGACTTACTAATTTTGCAACTAAAGCAGGAGATGAAGTTAAAATAGAGCTGCCACATTGGTATCCTCCTATACCCGAATAAATTGATTAGACAGCCTTCAACAACTCCTTCAGATTAAACTGGATAGAAGTTACCATACAATAATCATACCCTTGCAATAACGGTAACTGTAGGCAGCGCGGCACACGGCAGCAGCGGCCTTTCAGTGCTACTTTAATTTAGTGTTTTTAATTTAATTTTAAGGCACAATTAGGGTTTAGGGCAATGGATAAGAGTGACTATCTACCATCGCCAGTTACTGCTACAGTACAGGGATCACCCAAAAACAAACCTTCATGAAAATCTGCGGGTTAGATTGCGCGACCTCGGCTTGCTGAGAGAATCAGGCCTGCAGTCCTCGGAGTCGCCTGATGCCGGTGGCCGGAGTTGGGGACGTCGTAAGCAGTGTGGGAGGAAGCGGAAGCAAGGCGAGTGGGCAGGAGTCCGTGCCAGGAGAAAAGCCCTAGCCGGCTGGCTCTCCCGTCCATTCTGCTCTCCAATGTCTGCTTGCTGAGAGAATCAGGCTTGCAATCCTCGGAGTCGCCTGATGCCGGTGGCCAGAGGTGGGGACAGCGTAAGCGGTGTGCGAGGAAGCGAGGCAAGTGGGGCAGGAGTCCGTGCCAGGAGAAAAGCAAGCACTAGCCGGCTGGCCCTCCTATCCATTCTGCAATCCAATGGACATTAAATTGGACTACATCTGTGGCAACGAAATACTCGGTGGGAGTACAGAAACGGATGGAATCCCGGACGCTGCCATTCAGCTGATTATTTATGTAACAGATTTTCCCCCAAGCCATCAGACCACCAACCTACTGACCTCTGCTGTGCCTTTTGTCTTGTTTATTATTTATTGTAATGCCTGCACTGTTCTGTGTAGGTCTGTAGTCTAGTGTAGTTTTTGTGTTGGTTTATGGAGTTCAGTGTACTTTTTGTATTGTTCATGTAGCACCATGGTCCTGAAAAACATTGTCTTGTTTTTACTGTACCAGCAGTTATGCTCGAAATGACAATAAAAAGCAACTTGCCTTGACTTAAACTTGCTGTTAAGTAAAATATAAACATTGTTGTAGTGACCAATTAATATCACTAGATGGCAGTATATTCCATCTAGAATCAAGATGGACAATTAACAGCTGTTCAATCATAAACACAAAGAGATTCTACAGATAGAAACATAGAAAATCTACAGCACAATGCAGGCCCTTCGGCCCACAATGCAGTGCCGAACATGTACTTACTTTAGAAATTAACTAGGGTTACCCAAAGCCCTCTTTTTCTAAGCTCCATGTACCTATCCAGGTGTCTGTTAAAAGACCCTATCGTACCCGCCTCCACCACCATCGCCGGCAGCTCATTCCACACACTCACCACTCTCTGCGTAAAAAACTTACCCCTGATATCCCCTCTGTACCTACTTCCAAGCACCTTAAAATTGTGCCCTCTCATGTTAGCCATTTCAGTTCTGGGAAAAAGCCTCTGACTAGCCACACGATCAATGCCTCTCATCATCTTATACACCTCTATCAGGTCACCTCTCATCCTCCATCACTCCAAGGAGAAAAGGCTGAGTTCACTCAACCTGTTCTCATAAGGCATGCTCCCCAATCCAGGCAACATCTTTGTAAATCTCCTCTGCACCCTTTCTATAGTTTCCACATCCTTTCTGGAGTGAGGCGACCAGAACTGAGCACAGTACTCCAAGTGAGTTCTGACCAGGGTCCTATATAGCTGCAACATTACCTCCTAGTTCTTAAACTCAATACCACAGTTGATGAAGGCCAGTGCACCATATGCCTTCTTAACCACAGAGTCAACCTGCGCAGCAGCTTTGAGTGTCCTATGGACTCGGACCCCAAGATTCCTCTGATCCTCCACACTGCCAAGAGTCTTGCCATTAATACTATACTCTGCCATCATATTTGACCTACCAAAATGAACCACCTCACATTTATCTGGGTTGAACTCCATCTGCCACTTCTCAGCCCAGTTTTGCATCCTATCGATGTCCCGCTGTAACCTCTGACAACCCTCCACACCATCAACAACACCTCCAACCTTTGCATCATCAGCAAACTTACTAACCCATCCCTCCACTTCCTCATCCAGGTCATTTATAAAAATCACTAAGAGAAGGGGTCCCAGAACACATCCCTGAGGCACACCACTAGTCACCGACCTCCACCCAGAGTATGACCTGTCTACAACCACTCTTTGCTTTCTGTGGGCAAGCCAGTTCTGGATCCACAAAGCAATGTCCCCTTGGATCCCATGCCTTTCTTTCTCAATAAGCCTTGCATGGGGCACCTTATCAAATGCCTTGCTGAAATCCATGTACACTACATCTACTGCTCTTCCTTCATCAATGTTTTTAGTCACATCCTCAAAAAAATTTTGAGGATGCTGGAACTCCAAAGCAGCATAGATAAAATGCTGGAGGAACTCAGCAGGTCAGGTAGCATCTATTGATATAAATGAGCAGTTGCTATTTTGGGCCAGGATCCTTCATGAGCACTGGAAGGGGGAAAATGCCAGAATAAAAAGGTGGGGGGAGGGGAAGGAGGACATGCTTGATTGTGATAGCTGTAGCCAGGTGGATGGAAAAGTTAAAGGCTGGAGAAGAATGAATCTGACAGGAGAGGGGAGTGAGCCATAAGAGAACGGGAAGGAGGAGGTGTTTGGCAGATGAGGACAAGGGGTAAGAGGCCAGAGTGGGGATTAGGAGGAAGGGGAAGAGGAAAAGAAAATTACCAGGAGAAATTAATGTTCATGCTATCAGGTTGCAAGCCACCTAGACGGAACATAACCCTAGAGTAGCCTCATCGTGGCAGAAGAGTGTCATGGACTGACACTTTGGAACGGGAGTGGGGATAGGAAGGAAGATGGTTAGCTGCTGGAAATTCTGCTTTTTTTGCAGATGGAGCTGACGTGCTCAACTAAGTGGTCTCCCAATTTACGTCACGTCTCACCAGCTGTTAAATGCCACAGACTGAAAACTGCATAAACAACAGTTAAAGAACTATAAATAATTCTGAATAAAAATATAATGGTACATATCCCCTCCTCCTCCATCTGGAGGATATATATCTATCTATCTATCTCCAACAGACATTTAAAAGATGCTGCTGCCCCTGCCACAACTATTTCTTCTGGCAACTTATTCCACATCCTAACATTCACATTTTACATTTATGAAGTACCACTTCGTTCAGGCAAGTGGCAAAAGCATCAAAAGATAGCCACAGGCTGCTCTAAAAAGCCACTGTGGTAGGCATTCTATAAGTGCTTCACTTGGGATCCAGCACCAACCTGATTTTCCCCAATCTACCTGCATACTGAAATCCCCACACTCATCATAACATTGCCTTTTTTACATGGCTTTTCTATTGCCCCTTGTAGTTTGTTACCCCACATCCTGGTTACTATTCAGAAGCCTGTATATAACTTCCATCAGGGTCTTTTTAACCTTGCAGTTTCTGAACTCTACACACAAGGATTCAGCATTTTCCGATCTTATCATCACTTCTTTCTGAGGATTTGGTTTCATTTTATACCAACGAAGCCACCCTTTGTCCACTGCCTGACTTTTTTTAATATGATGTGCGTCCTTGGATGTTCAGCTCCCAGCTGTGATCTTCCTTCAACTGTGACTCTGTGATGCCCACAACGTCACACCTGGCAATTTCTAGCTGCACTATAGGTTCATCTACTTTACTCCAGGTACTCCGTCTATATTCAAATATCTTCAACGCTGCCTTCACCACCCTTCTCAATTACCTATCATATCCCTATGTGTACCCACATCTACACTAATGGCTACCTACAAGACCGTAAGCAAAGATTGTTCCAGAAACTTGACCAATAGTCTTTACAAATGTCCCTTGCATGCCTGTTGCCTCCTTCCCTGCTGACCTACTGCAGTTTACTCACATTCCCTCCCTTCAGCCCTTTATTTCTGATAGCAGTGCCGATCACTGGTCAGGGGCACCAGCAAGGTAAACGTATCAGGCTTAGGTCCTCTCATCAACGTTGGGGTGTGACAGCCCAGTCGATCACTGGCCCAACCACTGAAAGAGCCCAGCTCATTTGTACTCACTCCCCGTTCAGGCTGGGGAGACTGCCTTCAGACGCCGTGTGCATTTTATTTTCCTTCTCGGTCTGCCACAACATCGAAGTTTTGGAACCTCATTCTCTGCTGCAAGTCCTGATCCCTTCCCATCTATTCCCCCAATATTTTGTCTATTTTGAGCTATACAACTAATCATCTACGCTCAGCGACCAGCGGTCATTACCGAGTCCAGTTACCATTATACTTTAACCTGCTATTCACGGCTTGCTGTCGGTGTCTTCTGCACTTGTGTTTGTTGTGCGTCTGCTTCCATAGGTGCGGTCAGATCTGACACAGCCGGCTGCTGTTCGTCACTTAGGTTCTCCGCAAAGACACTGTTTCAGGCACACACGATCTCTCGCTCTGTGCGGGTGACAAGAAGGTGAGTTATGCGGTTTATCCCGAGTCCTGTGCTACCACTGGCTGCTTTGCTGGTACTGCAGACCAACAGAGGCATCATTCATTCGGAGCACCACCTGTGAGCGAAACATGTCTTTTCAGACAGCTCCCTTTACCACGACTTGGTCACCTGGCTGTGGGAATACCATCTTCTCTCCCTCTGGCTCTCTCTGATCTGCAATATTGCTGCTGCTTTACTCAATCCCGCAACGTGTTAGCCTGGTATCTCATTTCCCCGTAATCTCACTAAAGGCATTTGTAGTATCTTCCTATTGTTTTTGTTCAGTTGTTTAGTTGAGTCCGACTCTTTGTGACCTCACGGACCACAGGGTCATCATGGCAAGATATGGAAGTAGATTGCCAGGCCTTTCTTCCGTGCAGATACTGCTGCTGCCCAGGTTGGGACCCGGCTGGGTTTGAACTCCGTTTCTTCCTGTACACTTGTAATTTCTGTTGCTTCTTGTTCTTCCGCTGCTCTGCTCACACTGATGCCTGCCCACTCATTCCCTTTACATAAGAATAGAAGAACGCAGGAGTAGGCTATCCGGCCCATCGAGCCTGCCCCGCCATTCAATAAGATCATGGCTGATCTGTCCGTAAACTCAGCTCCATCTACCTGCCTTTTCCCCATAACCCTTAATTCCCTTACTGTGTGAAAATCTATCTAACTGTATCTTAAATATATTTAGTGAAGAAGCTTCAACTGCTTCCCTGAGCACAGAACTCCACAGATTCACCACTCTCTGGGAAAATTAGTTTCTCCTCATCTCTGTCCTAAATCTTCTCCCCTGAATCTCGAGGCAATGTCCCCAGTTCTAGTCTCACCTACCAATGGAAACAACTTTCCTACTTCTATCTTATCCATCCCTTTCAAAAATTTTGTATGTTTCTATAAGATCCCCTCTCATTCTTCTGAATTCCAGAGAGTATAGTCCCAGGCAACTCAATCTCTCCTCATAGGTTAACCCCTTCATCTCTGGAATCAACCTGGTGAACCTCCTCTGCACCACCTCCAAAGCCAGTATAACCTTCCTCAAGTATCGAGACCAGAACTGCACACAGTACTCCAGGTGTGGCCTCACCAGTACCCTGTATAGTTGCAGCATGACCTCCCTGCTCTTGAATTCAATCCCTCTGGCAATGAAGGCCAACATTCCGTTTGCCTTAATAACCTGTTGTACCTGCAAGCCACCTTTTTGTGACTCATGAACAAGCACTCCCAAGTCCCTCTGCACAACAGCATGCTGCAATCTTTCAGCATTTAAATAATAATCTGCTCTTCTATTATTCTTTCCGAAGTGGATGATCTCGCATTTACCAACATTGTATTCCACCTGCCAGACCTTGGCCCAATCACTTAACCTATCTATGTTCCTCTACAGACTCTCCACACCCTCTCTACAATTTGCTTTTCCACTCAGTTTAGTGTCATACGCTACACTCAGTCCCCTCTTCCAAATCATCAATGTAAATGGTAAACAGCTGTGGGTCCAGCACCGACCCCTGCAGCACCCCACTCACCACTGGCTGACAACCGGAGAAACACCCATTTATACCAACTCTCTGCCCTCTATTAGTTAACCAATCCACTATCCATGCCAATACACTTCCTCCGACTCCATGCATCCCCATCTTATTTATAAGTCTCTTGTGCGGCACCTTATCAAACGCCTTCTGGAAATCCAAGTATACAACATCCACCTGTTCCCCTCTATCCACTGCACTCATTATGTCCTCAAAGAACTCCAGTAAGTTTGTCAAACAGGACCTGCCCTTTCTGAATCCATGCTGCATCTGTCTAATGGAACCACTCCTTTCTAAATGTTTTGCTATTTCTTCCTTAATGACAGCTTCAAGCATTTTCCCGACTACAGATGTTAAGCTAACTGGCCTATAGATGCCCATCTTTTGCCTACATCCTTTTTCAAAAAGTGGCGTGACAATTGCTGTCTTCCAGTCCGCCAGGACCTGCCCAGAGTCTACAGAATTTTGGTAAATGATTACCAACGCATCTACTATAACCTCTGCCAATTCCCTCAGCACCCTGGGATGCATCCCATCAGGACCAGGGGACTTATCTACCTTCAGGCCCTCTGGTTTGCTCATCACTATCTCTTCAGTGACAGTGATTTTATCGAGGTCCTCACCTCCCACTTCGTCCATAACATCATTCTTTGGCATATTAGACGTGTCCTCCACCTTGAAGACTGACACAAAATAGTCTTTCAGTACCCCAGCCATTTCCTTATCACCCAATATCAATTTCCCCTTCTCATTTTCCAAGGGACCTACGTTGACTTTAGCCACCCTCTTCCGCTTTACATATTTATAAAAACTTCTGCTATCTGTATTTATATTTTGTGCTAATTTACTTTCATATTCATATCTTCCATTTCCTTATTTCTTGTTTAGTTGTTCTTTGTTGCTTTTTAAAGTTTTCCCAATCCTCCAGTCTCCCACTACTCTTTGACTTTGTACAAATGAGCTTTTAATTTGATATTATCTTTTATTTCCTTAGTTATCCAAGGCTGGCTCTCCCCACACTTACTGCCCTTACTTTTGACTGGAATATACTTTTGTTGAGCACTGTGAAAAATCTCTTTGAAAGTATTCCACTGTTCTTCAACTGTCCCACCAAATAGCCTGTGTTCCCAATCCACATTAGACAATTCCTCCCTCATCCTGTTGTAGTCTCCCTTTTCAAGCATAGTATACTAGTTTTAGATCTATTTCATCCTCCATCTGTATGTGAAATTCAATCATACTATGATCACTCTTTCCAAGAGGATCCCTGACTACAAGATTGATAATCTTACCTGTCTCATTGCACAGGACTAGATCCAAGATAGCTTTTTCCTTGTAGGTTCACTAACATGCTGCTCAAGAAAGCCATCACGGATACAATCTGTGAAGTCCTCCTCACGACTTCCCTGACCAACCTGATTCACCCAATCTATGTGGAAGTTAAAATCCTCCATGACAACTGCCGTTCCGTTCTTACAAGCCTCAGTAATTTCTTGGCTAATCACCTCTGCCACTGCAGTATTTTTATTAGGTGGTCTATAGACAACCCCCACCACTGATTTTTTTCCCTTCACTATTCTTAATCTTTACCTTAATCCTGCTCCTTACTGGTGAGCCTTTCCTTTAACCTCTTCAGGCCACTGTACTACTTCTAACATGTCCTTACTATGCTTGGTCCCTACTCTAGGGTCCTCCTGACATGATTCACACACATCGCCGCGTTTCTCCTCCCTGCTTGGGGCAGCTGTCTCTGTGTTACCTGCTCTGCAAGTCACACACATTCACTGTCCTTGTCTTGTCCATGTTATTTCTCCTTTTCCTGTGTCTGTGATAACACTTGCCTTACTCTGTGTCTATCCCAGAACAGTACCTTCATTGTTTGGGCACCTCCAAAAATCCTCAGGACATTGCACCCCCTCAACCTCAAGTACCCGGGGCTGACCTCTCCACACTCACTGTTTCACCTCCTGCACTGGTAATGTAAATCATCCATCCAGTTGTGGGCAAGGGTAGATCTGTTAACGATATTGACCATTAACATGTCACATTGCTGCCCCCAATAAACCCCATCCATGAACGACCACCACCTGCAGTAGAGGCTGCCCCCAGCCGTTTATCTGACCTCACCAGCTCTATAACCTGATCAGCACTTGCTCTCTTTTCAGGACACTGCCTCCAACTATAGCCCAAGAAGCCTCAGCTGTAAGAAATCAATTCCTTTACATCTATACCAGCAGTTCCTTGCTACGTGCTCCAGTTGCTGGCACACAAAGCCAATTCTGATGTCGCAGCAGCTACATTCTTTACAGCCACTTCACAACTTTATTCCCCCTTCTCTGATTAATCTCACCTGCCCATGATACTATAGCGGAGTAAGGTTGATCCCACCACTATCCCCAACTCTACAACTTCCCGCTGGGCAGAGCTCAGGCCTTGTTTCAGCGTTTTCAGGAAGACCAGGTCATCCCTCCCTGGATTATCCAGCCCTGAATACTCTCAGTATTTATGCTCTACTTAATCTATGGCAGGCTTATCAGCCCTCCGAACCACTGACATTATCATGCCTCAGTTACCCTCACCTCCCCCAGTCGGTGCCTCACTGAACTCTTAAATAAGTGCCATCTCTCTTCATTGCCGGTGTTCCCAGCAGTTGCCCTGTTGCATGTATTCCTCGAGAGCTTCCATTTAACCACCCATATCTTTAGGGCACATCTGGCGAATTTCAATCATTTCTTCAAGCTTACACCAGAGTTCTACATTCCTGCAGTGATGGTAACTCTGACAAAATGCTTTGCTTCTCCCCAGGCTGAAGGACGGTCACAATCAAAGTCAAGGGCTGGCTTGGGTCATCAGGGTTACTGACCTGATGTTGCCTGACCTCCATCATGTCAGCCCGACAAATATAACTCTCCCTCAAATATTTCCAAACCAATTACATTATGCAAAATATAAATGGATAAAAATTAAACATACTTAAAACCAGAGTATGCACTCTGCACTTACGTGCGTCAGAACGCATAATGCCTGCTGTATCCCTTTGCATTTAAAACTGTTACACCAAGGTTACAGACTTATTCTTAAAAGACACAAATACACTGGCACACATCTACTACTATACAGTTGCCCGAATGAGTATGCATGCATCCCGAATGTTCAAAACCACCCTTTGCAACTGGTGGCTGTCTCCCCACATTAACAAAAATGTCTCGTCTTTTACATAAATATACAGTCGGCCCTCCTTATCTGTGAGGGATTGGTTCCAGGACCCCTCGCGGATACCAAAAAACGCAAATGCTCAAGTCCCTTAATCAACCTGTCGCAATGCTGTGGACCTTAGGACCCAGCAGAACCCCAGACCTTATTTAACCTGTCTCAGAGTGATGGACATTAGGACCCGGTGGTAGAGCTCTGAATCCGCAGTGTTTCTATTCATGAAAATAATCACGATCACGATTGAAAATAAAGTGGAAATAATAAAGCGATCGGAAAGAGGTGAAACACAATTGGTCACTGGAAAAACATTAGGCTACGTCAGTCAACGATCGGAACAATTTTCAAGGATAAATTGAGAAAGGCCCTGCCCCGATGAAAGCTACAATTATTACTAAACAATGCAGTGGCTTATTTATCAGTCTTGACGAAGGGTCTCAGCCCGAAACGTCGACAGCGCTTCTCCCTATAGATGCTGCCTGGCCTGCTGTGTTCCACCAGCATTTTGTCTGTGTTGCAGTGGTTTATTTATTGGGTTTTGGGTTTTTGATCCTCCACATCAACCAGGCTTGGATGAAGAGCGTGCTCGGAAGTGGTCTGTCACTGGATCAAACTCGGGAACTTTTGTTCCCGAGCCCATCGCTGAAACATACGTTCTTAAGTGTTTTGTATGTATAGAAAGGTAAAATATATACTGTATACTAAGACAAACATTTGACTAACTGACACTAAATAATACCGGATGTACCTGTTCCGACTTACTTAGTAAGAGAGCTTCCGATTTTTTTCGATCCCAATCCATGTAACCTACGCACATCCTCCCGTATACTTTAAATCATCTCTAGATTACTTATAATGCCTAATACAATGTAAATGCTATGTAAATAGTCGTTGTTTAGGGAATAACGACAAGAAAAAAAAGTCTGTACATGTTTGAACAGCAAGTGCTGGAAGGGCACTTCTGGGTTTCCTTGCTTCGCGGTTGGTTGAATTCACGCATGCAGAACTCGTGGATAAGGAGGGCTGACTGTATATGCATGTACACACACCACACGACTTTTATATCTACGAGTTCAGCTCTCCGCTGCATTTGTGATACCTCGTGATCCCGTAGTCACTGACTGGAAGAGGTCTAAGTGTGAGTACTAATCTTTAAAAAATACTCACCCACTTAGACTGCTGAGATCGTTGGCCACACAATGGGACACAAACATATCCTGGATAAGCTAACAAATGTTCTAACTGTGAACAAAGTCACCGGAGAGAATTCAACAAAAATGAACAAGAGGCCTCTGTGATTTTTGCTCATTTTTCTTAACCATTTGTGTTTTTTTTAATGCTCGGGGTGGTGGGGGCAGGTTCTGATGTTTCTCTCTGAACAGGTTCAATGATTTATCTTTGCTTCGCGGCTGACTGTGGAAAGATGAATCTCAGAGCTGCAGACTTTGATATCAAATGTACTTTGAACTTTGAAATCAGAAAACTTGCGGAACAGTCTAATCAACATACCATCCACAGCCACGGCATGCACCAATTTGCACAAGGAGCCACACTGATGTTTTAATGTTCAAATACCTTTTACCATTATACCACTCCTGTATAATTCTTTAGGTGACAGCTAAAGCTTTGAAGGTCTCCTCACATTCCTGATCACTGTTTGAAAACCTAGAGTTCAATTTCTTATTTGCCATGCCTCTACATTATATATAAAAAAGTATGCAAAGGTGTGGCCTCAGGAAAAAAATACTTAAGATTAGAACATAGAATAGTACAGCACATTACAGGCCCTTCGGCCCACAATGTTGTGCCGACCCTCAAACCCTGCCTCCCATATAACCCCCCCACCTTAAATTCCTCCATATACCTGTCTAGTAGTCTCTTAAACTTCATTAATGTATCTGCCTCCACCACTGACTCAGGCAGTGCATTCCACGCACCAACCACTCTCTGAGTAAAAAACCTTCCTGTACTATCCCCCTTGAACTTTCCTCCCCTTACCTTACCTTAAAGCCATGTCCTCTTGTACTTAGCAGTGGTGCCCTGGGGAAAGGCGCTAGCTGTCCACTCTATCTATTCCTCTTAATAACTTTTACACCTCTATCATGTCTCCTCTCATCCTCCTTCTCTCCAAAGAGTAAAGCCCTTGCTCCCTTAATCTCTGATCATAATCCATACTCTCTAAACCAGGCAGCATCCTGGTAAATCTCCTCTGTACCCTTTCCAATGTTTCCACATCCTTCCTATAGTGAGGCGACCAGAACTGGACACAGTACTCCAAGTGTGGCCTAACTAGAGTTTTATACAGCTGCATCATTACATCGCGACTCTCAAACTCTATCCCTCGATTTATGAAAGCTAACACCCCATAAGCTTTCTTAACTACCCTATCTACCTGTCAGGCAACTTTCAGGGATCTGTGGACATGTACCCCCAGATCCCTCTGCTCCTCCACACTACCAAGTATCCTACCATTTACTTTGTACTCTGCCTTGGAGTTTGTCCTTCCAAAGTGTACCACCTCACACTTCTCCGGGTTGAACTCCATCTGCCACTTCTCAGCCCACTTCTGCATCCTATCAATGTCTCTCTGCAATCTTCAACAATCCTCTACACTATCTACACCACCACTAACCTTTGTGTCGTCCGCAAACTTGCCAACCCACCCTTCTACCCCTACATCCAGGTTAATAAAAATCACAAGTAGAGGTCCCAGAACAGATCCTTGTGGGACACCACTAGTCACAACCCTCCAATCTGAATGTACTCCCTCCACCACGACCCTCTGCCTTCTGCAGGCAAGCCAATTCTGAATCCACATGGCCAAACTTCCCTGGATCCCATGCCTTCTGACTTTCTGAATAAGCCTACCGTGTGGAACCTTGTCAAATGCCTTACTAAAGTCCATGCAGATCACATCCACTGCACTACCTTCATCTATATGCCTGGTCACCTCCTCAAAGAACCCTATCAGGCTTGTTAGGCATGATCTGCCCTTCACAAAGCCATGCTGACTGTCCCTGATCAGACCATGATTCTCTAAATGCCCATAGATCCTATCTCTAAGAATCTTTTCCAACAGCTTTCCCACCACAGATGTAAGGCTCACTGGTCTATAATTACCCGGACTATCCCTACTACCTTTTTTGAACAAGGGGACAACATTCGCCTCCCTCCAATCTTCCAGTACCATTCCTGTGGACAACGAGGACATAAAGATCCTAGCCAGAGGCTCAGCAATCTCTTCCCCTGCCTCGTGGAGCAGCCTGGGGAATATTCCGTCAGGCCCCGGGGACTTATCCATCCTAATGTATTTTAACAACTCCAACACCTCCTCTCCCTTAATATTAACATGCTCCAGAACATCAACCTCACTCATATTGTCCTCACCGTCATCAAGTTCACTCTCATTGGTGACTATTGAAGAGAAGTATTCATTGAGGACCTCGCTCACTTCCACAGCCTCCAGGCACATCTTCCCACTTTTATCTCTAATCGGTCCTACCTTCACTCCTGTCATCCTTTTGTTCTTCACGTAATTGAAGAATGCCTTGGGGTTTTCCTTTACCCTACTTGCCAAGGCCTTCTCTTGCCCCCTTCTTAAGCTCCTTTCTTGCTACCCTATATTCCTCAACAGACCCATCTGATCCTTGCTTCCTAATCCTCATGTATGCTACCTTCTTCCACCTGACTAGATTTTCCACCTCACTTGTTACCCACGGTTCCCTCACCCTACCATTCTTTATCTTCCTCACCGGGACAAATTTATCCCTAACATCCTGCAAGAGATACCTAAACATCGACCACATGTCCATAGTACATTTCCCTGCAAAAACATCATCCCAATTCACACCTGCAAGTTCTAGCCTTATAGCCTCATAATCTGTCCTTCCCCAATTAAAAATTTTCCTGTCCTCTCTGATTCTATCCTTTTCCAAAGGTCAGGGAGCGGTGGTCACTGTCTCCCAGATGCTCACCCACTGAGAGATCTGTGACCTGACCCGGTTCATTACCTAATACTAGAATTAAGATTTGCAGCACAAAATTGAATTGTGAAATATCAGATTCTCTACCACTTACCTTCTGTGGAAATATCAAGAAAATATATCTGTTCAGTTGAACTAGGATCAGAGATAAAAACTATAATCCATCTTCTATTATGCCAGATGGAATGATCTGCATAGTTACCTAGAGCTATCTTAATATCCCAAAAACAAAGGAAATTCATTTCTCGACAAGTTTTTTTTTCCCACTTTCTTCTTTATATCTATTTTAACTTCCAGCTTCATCTGCTCTGGGTGTATTTAAAGCAGAGCTTGATAGATTCTTGACTGGACACAGCATCAAAGGTACAGGGAGAAGGCCGAGGAAAGGGACTGAGGATCAGCCACAATTAAGTGAGAGTGCAGACTTGAAAGACCAAATGGCCTAATGCTGCCCCTATCCCTCATGGTCTAAAAGATGATTGGATTTGAAAACATTAACTGCTTCTTTCTCCACAGATGCTGCCTGGCCTAATAAATATTTCTAGCAATTATTTACACACTGCAGTAAAAAACTATTTATGTACGTCACTTGTGATGATTTCTACTTTACTTAATAGTGGTTAGCGTAACACAGTTACAGCGCCAGTGACCTGGGTTCTGTTCTGCCGCTGTCTCCAAGAGGCTTGTACATTCTTCTTGCACCTTCATGGGTTTCTTTGGCTGCTCCGGTTCCCTCCCACATTCCAAAGATATACGCATCAGTGGGTCTAATGGGCAGCGCAGGCTTGTTGGATTTGAAGTACCTCTTGCCTTTCTGTATCTCTAAATAAGCATGCTAACTGGTCAGGGTGTTCCTCACCTATGGCTGACTAACTGCTCAGACAGAACCTAGAGCAACCAACCAACCGGACAGTATCACTGGGTGACAAATACTTGTGGGTATTTTGACATTCAAACAGTAACACATAGAATCTGTTAAAGTAAAAATTTAAACCTTTTATATTTCAAATATTGAAAAACAGGTATTGAAAGTTTATTTTAAAACACCAAAACGACTTGCCACCCAATCCCTTCTGGTCCGTTGAATGGCAGACTATTGCGCCGAGTTGAACCCAGTGCATACTCGTTGCTTGGCCTTACCAGCAGAGCTGGAGTGCTGCCTCAGTGAACTTGAGTAGTAAGGTCAGCAGCCCCTGGCAAACAGCGACAGGCCAACAGCAACACTGGAAGCTAGAACTTGCAAATCAGTACAGAGTAATGCAAGCAAATGCATTCCCATCCTCCCCACAAAAATGGATAATCTGGGGAAGAGACACGGACCTTACATTAGTTGATGCTTGAATGCAAAAGGGTGAGCTTTAACGTTGTACATGTCTTATTCACAGATTAGACTGTTCTCTCGACAGAAATGAATCATACCACACCATTAATCAGGGCTGACAGGGTCATGGTCTGGTCTCGTATACAATAATCCCCATTATCTGAAAAATTTTCTATGCAGAACATGAATGTCACATTTAAAACATTACTTTGAAAGTACTTCAGTGCCAGCAGAGTACATTAGTGAACGTAAAATGATGAGCAACTAATTGAGTTGATTAGGAGTAGCCAGGCACGTGATGATCCTTCTCTTCAACCAGTCCATCTGAGGCATCTCTCCACGATAGCTCCTGTAAAACCTAAGTGTCAACGAATACCACTCCAGTCCCTCTACAGCATATTTTGACTGGCTGATAATATTTTTTAATTTAAATTATCAATTTTTTTCAGAATTTTGAAAATGATTAGATCCTTCCAATAATATTGCACATTGACATCCAGTTCCAGATGGTTATAAAATTACCCAATTGCATATTACATCTGACCACATTAATACTTACATAACACAATTATTTATAAACAAATCCAGCATTTTTCTAATTAAAAAATGCAAAGGGCACAATTATACAATCCCCGATACTCTCTAGCTCACACTCAAGCCACATGAAATCAACCACTAAGATAGTTTCTGTTTGCTCAGTGTTAGGCAGAAATACTCAGGAAATGTGGTTAACTTTATTACCACACATTCACTACCTTTCAGTCAGAAAACAAACCGCAAACAACACTGTGGCTAAACTCCGTTCTCATATCAACACGATCGTGCGACAAGTATTTTGATGCATCTCCCATTTCAAAATACTCACCAGCACTTGCTTGTGTTCATATTTGTTTTCCCAAACTGGATAAGGTTTCAGATTGTGTCGAGTTCAGAAACAGAACTAATTAGTAAGCTCAAGGTGATATGAAAATGCAAATACACTTGCTGGAGTTGCAGCAGCTGAATTAACAGAATAATTCAGGCCTGCAATGACCATTCCAAAATTTGTATCCAAATCCTATCATTACAGCTGCAGCATTTAAATTCAGTTAATAATTCAGACCTTAACATAAAGAAACTGTAGAACAAAGGGACTGCGAAGTACAAGTACACAGAGGGTGCAATAATTTGATCACAAACCAGTGTATTATGCAATGGAGACTACAATGGGACGAGGGAGGATTTGGCTAGTGTAGACTGGGAACACAGTCTATTTGGTGGGATGGTTGAGGAACAGTGGAAGACTTTTCACGATGCTCAACAGAAGTATGCTACAGTTGAAAGCAAGGACAGTAAGAGTAGGGAGAGCCAGCCTTGGATAACTGAGGAAATAAAAGAAGGTATCAGACTAAAAGCTCGTGCATACAAAGTCACCAAGAGCAGTGGGAAACTGGAAGATTGGGAAGACTTTAAAAAAAAAAAAGAACCATAAAGTGAGCAATGAAGAAAGGGAAGATAGATTATGAAAATAAACTAGCACAAAATATAAAAACAGGTAATAATTATTTCAATAATTCTATAAAGCAGAAAAGGGGGCTGAAGTGAACGAAGGTCCCTTGGAGGACGAGAAGGGGGAATTGATATTGGGCAATGAGGAAATGGCAGAGGCTTTGAATGACTACTTTGTGTTGGACCTCATGGTGGAGGACATGTCTAACATGACAAAGAGAGATGTTATGGGATGCGATGGGAGGTGAGGACCTCGCTACAATAGCTATCACTAGAGAGGTAGTGCTGAGCAAACTTCTGGGCCTGAAGATAGACAAGTCCCCTAGTCTTGAAGGAATGCATCCCAGGGAACTGAAAGAAACAACAGAAGTTATAGTAGAGGCTTTGGTGACCAAAATTCTTTGGTCTCTGGGCAGGTCCTGGCGGACTGGAAGACAGCAAATATCACACCACTGTTCAAAAAAAAAGGATGCAGGCAAAAGGCAGGTAACTATAGGCCAGTTAGTTTAACATCTCTATTTGGAAAAATGCTTGCAGCTATCATTAAAGAAGAAATAGTGAGGCACCTGGAAAGAAATGGACCCATCAGGCAGACACAGCATGGATTCAGCAAAGGCAGGTCCTGTTTGATAAACTTACTGAAGTTCTTTGAGGATATATCGAGCGCAGTGGATAGAGAGGAACAGGCGGACATTACTTACTTGGATTTCCAGAATGCGTTCGATAAAGTGTCGCATAAAAGACTGATCCATAAGGATGCAGAGAGTTGGGGGTGATGTATCGGCATGGATAGAGGATTGGTTAACTAATAGAAAGCAGAGAGTTGGAATACATGGGTGTTACTCTGATTGGCAATCAGTGGTGAGTGTGAGCCTCAGGGGTTAGTGCTGGGCCCACAACTGTTCACGATATACATTAACGATATGGTAGAGTGGACCGAGTGTAGTGAATCCAAGCTTGATGATACTAAATTGAATGAAAAACCAAATTGTGTAGAAGATACGAAGAGTCTGCAGAGATATATAGGTAGGTTAAGTGAGTGGGCAAGGGTCTGGCAGATGGAGTACAATGTTTGTAAATGCGAGGTCATTCACTTTGGAAGGGAAAATAGAAGATCAGATTATTATTTAAATGGCAAAAATATTGTAGCATGCTGCTGTGCAGAGGGACTTGGGAGTGCTTGTTCATGAATCACAAAAGGTTGGTTTGCAGGTGCAGCAGGCTATCAAGAAGGCAAATGGGATGTTGGCTTTCATTGCTAGAAGGATTGAATTTAAGAGCAGGGAGGTTATGCTACAACTGTACAGGGTACTGGTGAGGCCGCACCTGGAGTACTGTGTGCAGTTCTGGTCTCCTTACTTGAGGGAGGATATACTGGCTTTGGAGGTGGTACACAGGAGGTTCACCAGGTTGATTCCAGAGATGAGTGAGAGATCGAGTCGTCTGGGACTGTACTAACTAGAATTCAGAAGAATGAGAGGAGATCCTTTGAAACATAAAATTACGAAAGGGATAGATAAGACAGAGGGAGGCAAGTTGTTTCCACTGACAGGTGAGACGAGGGGGCATAGACTCAAGGCTCAGGGGAGGAGATTTAGGATGGAGATGAGGAGGAACTGCTTTTCCCAGAGGGTGGTGAATCGGTGGAATTCTCTGCCCAATGAAGCAGTGGATGCTCCCTCAGTAAATATATTTAAGACAAGGTTGGATAGATGTTTGCATAGTAGGGTTATAGGGAAAAGGCAAGTAGATGGGAATGAGTCCATGGCCAAATCAGACATGATCTTATTGAATGGTGGAGCAAGCTCGACAGGCCAGATGGCCGACCCCTGCTCCAGTTTCTTATGTTATGTTCCCTGAAAATGACATAACAGGTAAATCAGGTGGTGAGGAAGGCTTTCATCAGCCAGGCTGAAGTACAGAAGTTGGGATACCGTGTTGCAGTTGCAGGCCACATTTGGAATATTTTTTACAGTATTGTTCACCTGCTACAAGAAGCATGCCATTAAGATGGGAAGAGTGAAGAGGAGATTTATGAGGATGTTTGATAGGATTTGAGGAACTGAGTTATTACGGAGGGAGGTAGAGCAGGTTGGGAATTTTGGAGCATAGGAGAATTATGGATCACAAACAAGAGAAAATCTACAGATGCTGGAAATCCAAGCATTACACAAAGTGCTGGGGGAACTCAGGCCAGGCAACATCTATGGAAAAGAGTATAGTCGACCTTTCAGATGGGGACCCTTCATCAGGACTGGGGAAAAAAGGGGATGAGGAGTCAAAGTAAGAAAGTGGGAGGCCAATCATAAACGAGAGAAAATCCCTCCGAACTTCCCCTCTCCGAGGCAAAACGTAATGTCCTCAGCAAGAGCCTCACCATTGTCCCACGCCCGGCATGACACGAAGCTCTTCCTCCACTGCCTCCGTCTCTGGGCCTGCTTCTCGGGCAAGGACTCTCCAGCCCACACTAATGACTGCTTCTCCTGTCTTTAACCCTCCTCCTCAACACCGCACTCTGGTCTTCTGCCTGCTCTGGATCTTTTCATTACTAACTGCCAACAGGACATCAACAGTCTCAATTTCACCACTCTTGCTCCAATTCGAACATCACTCCTTCCAAACGCACTGCTCTCCACCCTTCCACACTTATCCAAACATCGCCAAACCCGCATATAAGGGGGGGTACTGTAGAAGTCTGGCGGGCTGCTCTCTATGTTGCCGCGGCCCGGTGACAACCATCAGACATCTCCTCTTACTTACCGCTCCATCATCAGGATCCCACTAAGGAGTACCAGGCCATTGTCTCCCACACCATCACTCTCCTTATTAACTCTATGCATCTCCCATCCACTGTGACCAACATCATAGTTCCCTCACCGTACACTTCCCATTTCTACCTCCTACCCAAGATCCACAAACCCGCCTGTCCAGGTAGACCTATTGTTCCTGCCCCTCAACATATATCTGCATACCTCAACTCAGTTTTATCCTCCCTGGTTTCAATAGGTGCAGGAGTAGGCCGTTCAGCCCTTCGAGCCACTGTGATCATGGCTGATCACCCAGTACCCCGTTCCTGCCTTCTCCTCATATCCCTTGACTCCACTATCTTTAAGAGCCCTATCTAACTCTTTCTTGAAAGAGTCCAGAGAATTGACCTCCACTGCCTTCTGAGGCAGAGCATTCCACAGATCCACAACTCTCTGGGTGAAAAAGTTTTTCCTCAACTCTGTTCTAATTGTTCCTCAACCTTTATTCTTAAACTGTGGCCTCTGGTTCTGGACTCCCCCAACATCAGGAACATGTTTCCTGCCTCTAGCGTGTCCAATCCCTTAATAATCTTATATGTTTCAATCAGATCCCCTCTCATCTTTCTAAATTCCAGTGTATACAAGCCCAGTCGTTCCAATCTTTCAACATATGACAGTCTCGCCATCCTGGGAATTAACCTCATGAACCTACGCTGCACTCCCTCAATAGCAAGAAAGTCCTTCCTCAAATTTGGAGACCAAAACTGAACACAATACTCCAGGTGTGGTGTCACCAGGGCCCTGTACAACTGCAGAAGGACGTCTTTGCTCCTATACTCAACTCCCCTTGTTATGAAGGCCAACATGCCATTAGCTTTCTTCACTGCCTGCTGTACCTGCATGCTTACTTTCAGTGACTGATGTACAAGACCACCTAGATCTTGTTGTACTTCCCCTTTTCCTAACTTGACACCATTCAGATAGTAATCTGCCTTCCTGTTCTTGCCACCGAAGTGGATAACCTCACATTTATCCATATTAAACTGCATCTGCCCACTCACCCAACCTGTCCAAGTCACCCTGCATTCTCCTAACATCCTCCTCATATTTCACACTGCCACCCAGCTTTGGGTCATCTGCAAATTTGACAATGTTACTTTTAATCCCTTCATCCAAATCATTAATGTATATTGTAAATAGCTGTGGTCCCAGCACCGAGCCATGTGTTGTGATCCCACTAGTCACTGCCTGCCATTCTGAAAGGGACCCGTTAATCCCTACTCTTTGTTTCCTGTCTGCCAACCAATTTTCTATCCATGTTAGTTACCCTATCCCCAATACCATGTGCTCTAATTTTGTCCACTAATCTCCAATGTGGGACCTTATCAAAGGCTTTCTAAAAGTCCAGGTACACTACATCCACTGGCTCTCCCTTACCCCTTTTCATAGTTATATCCTCAAAAAATTCCAGAAGATTAGTCAAGCATGATTTCCCCTTCGTAAATCCATGCTGACTCGGACCGATCCTGTTACTGCTATCCAAATGTGCCATTATTTCATTTTTTATAATTGACTCCAGCATCTTCCCCACCACTGATGTCAGGCTAACTGGTCTATAATTCACTGTTTTCTCTCTCCCTCCTTTCTTAAAAAGTGGGATAACATTAGCTACCCTCCAATCCTCAGGAACTGATCCTGAATCTATAGAACATTGGAAAATGATTACCAATGCGTTCACGATTTCTAGAGCCACCTCCGTAGGTACCCTGGGATGCAGACCATCAGGCCCTTCCCATCTACATCCGTAACACTTCACACGCTCTTGATCCTTCAAATTCCCTGTCCCAATCATCTTATTTTCACTATCAATATCCGGTCCCTATACACCTCCGTTCCCCACCAGGAAGGTGGACTCAACCAGTTCTCCCCCTCCACCACTCTCCTCCATCTGGTGGAACTTACCCTCACTCGGTCAGCTTCTCGCACTTTCTTTCAACAAAAGGTGTAGCCATGGGTACACCTGCTCGTTGGCTCTGTGGAACAGTCTATGTTCCAAGCATACACCGGTCTCACAAACAAGAGAAACCCAAGCAACACACAGAAAATGCAGGAGGAGCTCAGCAGGCCAGGCAGCATCTATGGAGATAAAGTACAGTCAACGTTTCAGGCCTCATTGGGTTCCTCTTGTCCTCCTCTACCACCCCACCATGTCCTGCACATAGTTCTCCGGAACTTCTGCCATCTCCAGCAGGATCCCTCCACCAAACACGTCTTTCCTGCACCCTCCCAACCCACCTTCTGCAGGGATCTCTCCCGACGCAACTCCCTTGTCCATTCGTCCCTCCCCACTGATCTCCCTCCTGGCACTTATCCTTGCAAGCAGAATAAATGCAACAGCTGACCCTACACCTCCTCCCTCACTACCATTCAGGGCCACAAACATTCCTTCCTGGTGAGGCGACACGTCACCCGTGAGTCTGTTGAGGTCACCTACTGTATCCGGGGCTCTCGGCGTGGCCTCCTATACACCGGTGAGACCCGACACGGATTGGGAGACCACTTTGCATAGCACCTATGCTCCATCTGGCAGAAAAAGCAAGGTCTCCCAGTGGCCTCCCATTTTAATTCCACTCCTATTCCCATTCTGACACGTCAGTCCATGGACTCCTCCACTGCCACGATGAGGCCACACTCAGGTTGGAGGAACAATACCTTGAATTCCTTCTAGGTAGCCTCCAACCTGATGGCATTAACTTGAATTTCCTGAACTTCTGGTAATGCAACCTCCCCCACCTTCACCACTCCCATTTTCCTCTCACCTTATCTCCTCAGCTGCCTATTTCCTCCCTCCCTCTGGTGCTCCTCCCTTTTTCTTCAATGGCCGCCTGACCTCTATCAGGTTTCCCCTTCTCCAGCCCTTTATCTCTTTCACCAATCAACTTCCCACCTTTCCCACTGTCACCCATCACCTTGTCGCTCTTCCAGCCCTACCCCTCCACTTTCTTACAGACTCATCTTTTTCTTCCAGTCCTGATGAAGGGTCTCGGCCCAAAATGTCAACTATACTCTTTTCCATAGACACTGCCTGATCTGCTGAATTCCTCCAGCATTTGTGAGTTGCTTGGAGAATATGAGGGATGCCGTTATAGATCATGGAGGAACTTGGGACATTGATAAGATGCAAAACTCGGCTGAGAGGTGGCAGATGGAGTTCTACCCAGATAAGTGTGAAGTGGTTCATTTTGGTAGGTCAAATATGATGGCAGAATATAGTATTAATGGTAAGACTCTTGGCAGTGTGGAGGATCAGAGAGATCTTGGGGTCCGAGTCCATAGGACGCTCAAAGCTGCTACACAGGTTGACTCTGTGGTTAAGAAGGCGTATGGTGTATTGGCCTTCATTAATCGTGTAACTGAATTTAGGAGCCGACAGGTAATGTTGCAGCTATATCAGACCCTGGTCAGACCCCACTTGGAGTATTGTGCTCAGTTCTGGTCACCTCACTACAGGAAGGATGTGGAAACCATAGAAAGGGTGCAGAGGAGATTTACAAGGATGTTGCCTGGATTGGGGAGCATGCCTTATGGGAATCGGTTGAGTGAACTTGGCCTTTTCTCCTTGGAGTGACAGAGGATGAGAACTGACCTGATAGAGTTATACAAGATGATGAGAAGCATTGATCATGTGGATAGTCAGAGGCTTTTTCTCAGGGCTGAAATGGTTGCCACAAGAGGACACAGGTTTAAGGTGCAGGGGAGTAGGTACAGAGGAGATGTCAGGGTTAAGTTTTTTCACTCAGAGCGTGGAATGGCTGCCGACAACAGTAGTGGAGGCAGATACGATAGGGTCTTTTAAGAGACTTTTGGATAGGTACATGGAGCTTAGAAAAATAGAGGGCTATGGGAAAGCCTAGTAATTTCTAGGGTAGGGACATGTTCAGCTCAACTTTGTGGGCTGAAGAGCCTGTATTGTGCTGTAGGTTTTCTATACTTCTATGAACTCAGTGGGTCAGGCAGCATCTATGGAGGGAAATGAACGGTTGATGCTTCAGACAGAGAACCTCCACCAGGACTGAAGAGTCTCGGCCCGCAATATCTACTGCTCATTTCCCTCCATAGATTTTGACGAATACAATGAGTTTCTTCAGCATTTTGTGTGTTGAGCAAGGTTTCAAGCATCTGCAGTATTTCTTGTGATCTTAGAGGTGCATAAGATTATTGGGGGGGGGGGGTATAGGTAGGGTGAATCTGCATCGGCTGTTACCAAAAGATCTGGTAGTTAAGAACTAAAGAGCAGAGGTTTAAGGTGAGAGGGGAAAGGACAACTTTTTCACCCAGAGGGTTGTCAAACTATGCCAGAGATTTCCAAGCTTCTTAGGGTTATTGACACTTGGCTCCCAGACCACATCCACTTCTGGCCATTACATATAAACTAAAGCATTTTTATTTACAGTGCAAAGTGAAAGATAAGAACTGCAAATTCAAAGCAAAAAATTACTGAAATGTATAAAAAGCTACAAATAAAATTACTACTATAGTTAATTACACAAAAAACAATTTTGGAACATACATTAGTCCAGTCTTTCACTGCTCTACTGCTTTTTCACCTTTCAGTAAGACGGATGGGCTTGTTGCAGTGATATCAGCTTCCCGGCATCAGGCTGAATGGCACTCGAGAGCCTCAGGTCCCCACGGTCAGTAATCTGCAGTCTGTTTCGTTGCTTTGAAAGAAGCCGGGCTACTGCACAGAAACTGCATTTCACTAACATGATGCTGGAAAGGCAATAAGGAACATCTTGACCCTTTTCCATAGTGCTGGATAGCGTTCAGAGATTTCTTTCGTCAACCAAAAATCCTGATATGGTTTTTTGAACCTCGGCTTCAGTTCAAAGTCATTTTGCAATGAGATCAGTTCTTCCCCCATCGTTCCTGTTAATTCCACATTACAAGTGTTCAAGAATTAATTCATTACCCAATATCGAATCTGGATCGACAGAAGACCCTGAAATCGAGCTGACATGTCTTTGAGGAGATTACAAGTCATCGAGGCGATTACAATTCATTGAGGAAATTACAAGTAGGATAGATAAGGGGGATGAAGTGGAAGTTGTACATTTGGACTTTCAGAAGGCTTTGACAAGGTGCCACAAATGAAGCTGCTTACCAAGTTAAGAGCCCATGGTATTACAGGAAAGTTACTGGCATGGTTAGAGCACTGGCTCATGGGTAGAAGGCTATGAGTGGGAATAAAAGGATCCTTGTCCGGTTGGCTGCCAGTGACTAGTGGTATTTCACAGGGGTCAGTGTTGGGACCACTTCTTTTTACGCCGTATATAAATGATTTAGATGGTGAAATAGACAGCTTTATTGCCAAGTTAGCAAATGATACAAAGATTGATGTAGGGGCAAGTAGTGTTGAGGAAACAGGTGGGCTGCAATAGGACTTAGATTAGAAGAACAGGCAAGAGAGTGGCAAATGAAAAACAATGTTGGATAATGCATGGTCATGCACAATGGTAGTAGAAATAAATGTGCCGACTATTTTCTAAACGGGGTGAAAATCCAGGAGTCTGAGATGCAAAGGAACTTGAGTCCTTGTGCAGAACACCCTGAAGGTTATCTTGCAGGTAAGATTGGTGGTGAGGAAGGCAAATGCAATGTTAGCAGTAATTTCAGGAGGTCTTCAATGAAGAGCAGGGGATGTATGCTCAGGCTTTATAAGGCACTGGTGAAGCCGCACTTGAGTATTGTGAACAGTTTTGAGCTCTTGATATTGGAGAGGGTTCAGAGGAGGTTCACAAGGATGATTCTGGGGATGAAAGGGTTATCATACAAGGAACTTTTGATGGCCCTGGGTCTGTACTGACTGGAATTTAGGATGAGGAGCACCTCATTGAAACCTTTTGAAATTTAAAAGGCCTAGACAGTAGATGTGGAAAGGATGTTTCCCATGGTGGGGTAATTTAGGACAAGAGGTCACAGCCTCAGGATAGAGGGGCATCCAGTTAAAACAGAGATGCAGAGAAGTTTCTTTAGCCAGATGGTGGTGAATTCTTGGAATTTATTACCACAGGAAGCTGTGAATGCCAGGTCACTGGGTGTATTTTAAGGCAGAGGTTACAGGGAGAAGGCTGGGAAATGGAGTTGAGGAGGGAAGAAAAGGGTCAGTCATGATTGAATGGCGGAGCAGGCTGGATGGGCCAAATGACCTAATTCTGCTCCTATGTCGTGGTCTTATGGACTTGTCTTTATGCAGCTCACTCAGGTGGGTACAGCACATTTGAAGATAATCTGGTATTCATTCTTTTGCTTCCAAATTAATGCTTGGAAATTGACAAAGTTTGTGACAGCCAATATGAATAAATTGGACAGAAATATGGAGATCATCGATTTGATTTCTGAATGAAGCATTCGAGTCTTCAAAGAATTTTATCAGTTTCAAAAAGCGCACAAAAGCATCTCTCGAAGATTCCTTTGAGAGGATTCTGAGTTCTGTGTGCAACATCGAACACTCAAATTGTTCATCATTCTCAATAAAAAGCTCTCAAAATAGTTGAGAATTGAGAGCATGCAACCTGATTTTATTTACTGCCGTGATAAGTTTTTGATGAATTGTGCAGCCGACCACACAAGTTTTTTGCGACAAGATGCTGTCTGTGAATGTTAGGTACTGCTTTTTTCAAAGTATAACTGTACTGTGGCGTCCTGTCACTGATGGTGCCACAAGCAGGAATACTGGTGAGCGAACATCACTCTCTTTGGAAAAATTGCTCAACAGCCCAGAATATTTGCTGCTTCTCATCCCCTTGCAAATAACAACTCTTGAATCATGCTTTCATCTTTTACTAAGTGAACATTAAGACCAGAAAACCATAAGATATTGGAGTAGTATTAGGCCATTTGGCCCATTGAGTCTGCTCTGTCAATTCATCACGGCTGATCATTTTTCCTCTCAGCCCCAATCTCCTGCCTGCCCCCTCTATCCCTTGATGCCCTGACCAATCAAGAATCTATCAACCTCTGACTTAAATACAAAGACCTGGCCTCCACAGCTGCCTGTGGCAATGGATTCCACAGATTCACCCCTCTCTGGCTAAAGAAATTCATTCTCATCTCCATTCTAAAAGGATGCCCCTCTATTCTGAGGCTGTGCCCTCTGGTCTTAGACTCTCCCACCATAGGAAACGTCCTTTCCACGTCCACTCTATCAAGATCTTTCACAACTCAATAGGTTTCAATTCCGTCACCCTTCATTCTTCTAAATTCCAGTGAGTACTGGCCCAGAGCCATCAAATGCTCTTCATATGACAAGTCGTTTAATCCTGGAATTATTTTCACAAACCTCCTTTGAACCCTCTCCAGTTTCCACACATAAGAGGCCCAAAACTGCACATGATACTCCAAGTGAGGCCTCACCAGTTTCAATATCCTTGCTTTTATATTCTAGTCCTCTTAAAATAAATGCTAACATCGCATTTGCCTTCCTCACACAGACTCAACCTAATTAACCTTCAGGGAAGCCTGCACAAGGACTCCTAAATCCCTTTGTGCCTCAGACTTTTGTATTTCCTCTCCAGTTAGAAAGTAGTCAACACAATAATTCGTTCTACCAAAGTGCATGACCATACACTTCCTGACACTATTCCATCTGCCGTTTCTTTACCTATTCTCCTAATCCAAGTCCTTCTGTAGCCTCCCTATTTCCTCAAAACCACCTGCCCCACCACCTACCTTCGTATCGTCTGGAAACTTTGCAACAAAATCATCAATTCCATCATCAAAGTCATTGACATATAAAATGTAAAAGGAATCAGTCCCAAAACAGACCCCTGCGGAACACCACTGGTCACCAGTAGCTAACCAGAAAAGGCTCCCTTTATTTCCACTCTGTTTTCTGCCGATCAGCCACTGTTTCATCCATACTAGAATCTTCCCTGTGATATCATGGGCTTGTAGCTTGTTAAGCAGGCTTATGCCAAAGGCCTTCTAAAAATCCTAGTACACAACATCAAGCAATTCTCCTTTGACCATCCTGCTTGTTATTTCTTCAAAGAATTTCTAGACTTGCCAGGCAAGATTTTCCCTTGAGGAAACCATGCTGACTACAGCCTATTTTATCATGTGCCTCCAAGTACCCTGAGATCAGACTAACCAGCCTATAGTCTCTTTTCTTCTGCCTTTTTCCCTTCTTGAAGAGCAGAGTGACATTTGCAAACTTCCAGTCTTCCAGAACCATTCCAGAATCTAGTGATTTTTGAAAGATCATTACTGATGCCTCCACAATCTCTTTGCAACCTCTTTCAGAATCCTGGGGTGTACACCATCTGGTCCAGGTGTTATATCCACCTTCAAATCTTTCAGTTTTCCAAGAACCTTCTCCCTAGTAATGGCAGCTTCACTCCCCTTATGACCCTCGAGACCTGGAACTTCCACCATACTGCTAGTATCTTCCATAGTGAAGTCTGATGCAAAATACTTATTCAGTTCACCCGCCATTTCCTTGTTGCCCGCTACTACTTCCCCAGCATTGTTTTCCAGTATCCACTCGCGCCTCTCTTTTATTCTTTATGCATCTGAAAAAACTTTTGGTATCCTCTTTAATATTACTGGCTCGCTTACTTTTGTATTCCACCTTTACCTTCTTACTTTTTTAGTTGCCTTCTGTTGTTTTTTTAAAAGCTTCCCAATCCTCTAACTTCCCACTATTTTTTTCTCTATTATATGCCCTCTCTTTGGCTTTTATGTATAACGAAGTTAAGAAAAAGTTGACTGGCAAAGTTGATTCATCCAATTGCAGAGCAAATCCTGTTGTCCTAAGTATATTGCACAATATGTCATTCACAACCCCAGACATTTCAGCTATTCATTTTTGAACAGAATTGCTGCTGAGCAAATCGCTTTAATTATTGTATGGGGCTTTCCAGATTAAGCAATGAGCAATAAGATGTTGTATGAGGTATGCAAATCATCACTGTTTTGCTGTTAATTGCAGGCAAACAAGTGTTTTCCATTTCTGAAGGCTTTCTCAACATGACTTAAAATAAGCCAAGCTCTTGTGTGCTTTATCAGTATATTCTCTTCAAGCGTTTGAGCAGAATGGACAAGATACATTGCCTCATTTGAAAAAACTTTTTCACACAACAGACACTGTTGGTTGCTTGGTGCTGGTATAAATCCATATTTCAGATACTTCACGCTATATTGCCTACACTTCTATTTTGTTCGGTCTGCTTCTGCCATTTTTGTTATGGATTAATGACCACAGTCAATTGCCTGTTGCTTAAATCCATCCTCAAGCACTGATCAATTAAGGAAAAAGTTGCAATTTTATAACTCAGACAGAACCCGACTCTCTGCCTGAAGACACATAAATAAAGCGGGACAGCGATATCTCAGTTGGGCTATGCTCAAGAGAAATGCAGTGAAGACCATTCAAAAGAGTAGCTGTTGAACTTTACTCCATTGAATACATACCCTAACTCTCAGCAATTGTGTCACTGTGTGATTAGAGCATGGGAACTGCACCAGCTAACACTGCAGTAGTGAGCGACAATAAATCGTGAGCCAGCCCCAGAAATAACACAATTTCTTCAGTCAAAAACAAATATCATTGCTTTACAACAACTATAAAGCAGTTTGAACAACATCTAAGAGAACAGTGGGTTAACAAGTGATAAGGTGATTACGTATTTTATCCTCAGGGCCTCCAAGGAATTATTTTTTTAAATTAAGCCTGTAATCTCTCAGCCGCTACTCCCACCACCCCATTTATCTTTATTGCCCCCTTAGAATCTCCCACAGTCTTCAGGGAGGCGATATGGCCCACTTTTGTAACAACTGGTTTCAAGGGATGTCAATCAAACACAGGCAAATGGGACAAACTCATAAAGTCACATTGATCAGCATGCTATGACTTGAATAATGGGAAGTAATCCCTTGCTTTCTGACTAGGAACAAGAGGATCAAATATGTTGAACCACTTATTCACAACCTCAACTTGCTAGGGACATGTGACTGAGCCACTGCTTGCAGCCCGGGCTAGAGCTCATGGAGAAGATGCACAAGAAAGAGGTTTTGCCACACTTTATTCCCCATGAACTCCTGAAAACCATTAACTTCAAACCAGAGAAAAGAAGCTTCCTAACAGTCAGCATTTAAGTTGAAATCATTCTTTTTCAGTTGCTTGGAAGTTAGAGCTTGTAAGGATTCATCCCTGGATGGGAAATGTCAAAACCAAAGAACAAGAGAGAAAATGGGCAAACAGCAATCACTTTCACTTTAAATTGTGCTATTAACAGAAATGTTCAATTACACTGTAAGTGTAACAATCAGTTACCTTGGTCAATGTTGCTGCTGTCCCTGGTGTTTTTGAGGTCTTTGTGATTGTGTTCAGTGAAGAGTAGTTGTCAGATTTAACTTTCTCGATGGTCTGCATTTTACAAGTGCCCTGGACTTTGGATGCCGCAGAAGCGGACCTGCTTGCCTTCTTCATTCTGTGCTTGCGGTTTCTGATGCATTTACAGCCAAATCTGGAAAATAAGTTACCTGTACAGTCAGGGGTGTGGAGACATACACAACACATGAAAGCTGAAACCCGTTGTTTGAAGCAATAAAATGTCAAAATTAAGTTTCTCGAATAACATACAAGAATACAACAAAATAGGAACAGAAGGAGACATCATGTCCATCGAGCCCACCCTAGTCTATGTTGTCGTTAACTACTGTGCAATTTCCTTACTTTTTCAAATATTTAATCATCGCCACCAGAAATATATCTAATGGTCACGCCTCTCGCAAAAATTAATGATAAAGCATTCACTTCTTTCCTCAGTTTTATCATTTAGGCTTTGGCTTTCGGGTCAGCCTGGGCTTTTATCTTTTAAACTTGAGTCAACAGAATACACATCAAACCATGATATTCAACTCCACTTCCATTCTTTAGAAAGATGTACAAGATCACTTTTGTAGAATAAAGATCAACCATTCAACTATTTCTGCTGTACTTTGTCCCTTCACACAAAACCCAAATACCTTCCAGATCCCACTTTCTAGCAGCTGGACTTTAGATGAGAATGTATTTAAACTCAAGCTTTCCCAATCAGGAATTCAACAATCTGCTCTGAATAGTCTGGCTTTTATGAGTGAGGGCTAAGTGCATATTATTTCATAAAGTTTGTCCTAGGAGTCAAAACTACTAATCTTTACTGTTATGTCCTCATTGGTTGGCTTTAAGCTGTGGCTAATTTTCAGCTGTACAGATATTTTTTTTAAAAATCTCACGCAAACACAAGAGATTCCGTAGGTGCTGGAAACCCAGAGCATCACACACAAAATGTTGGAGGAGCTCAGCAGGTCAGGCAACATCTTTGGAAATGAATTTAAAAAGCTGACGTTTTGGGCCAAGACCCCTCATCAGGATGGAAAAGGAAGGGGGAAGATGCTAGTGCTGCTCGTCCAGCCTGAGAGTGGCCTCATCGTAGCAGCAGAGGTGGTCACGGACCAGTGCTTTAGAATGGGCATGAAAAGGCACACGGGAGGAACGCACGGCTGAACTACATTCATTATAATGCGAGGAGTCTGACAAGTAAGGCAGATGAAATGTGAACTAAAAGTGGTGGAAATTGATCAGCAAATCAGGTAGCAGACTCAGAAAACAGATTTTACAGGTAGAATTTACAGGGTGTGGCTCTAATATTGACTGGTGATCTTAAGGTAATTGAGGAAAGAGATGTGGAAGGTTACCTTATCTGTTTGTACCCAAACTGAACAGCTCTGAAGATATGTCAGCCTTTACTGCTTTTGTGCTGGAGGAACTCAGTAAGTCATGCAGCATCTACGGAGGAGAATAAACAGTTGATGTTTTGGGCTGAGACTGATACAAGTTAGCCAGCCTCATTTCAAGTGAACAGTGGCCACAATACTAATAGTTTTTAAATAGTTGTGTGAAAAGATTGAAAGTCTTAAAGTCGGGTAAGGCTAATTTTATTGCATTAGAGAGAAAAAAACTGATTGGAAGAGATTGTTATCAGGTAAAGGGACATCTGACAAGTAGGAGATTTTAAGGTAAGAGCTCAGAGCTAACATGCTCCTGGCACATTAAGACCATAAGACAGAGAGCAGAATTAGGTCATTTGGCCCATCAAGTCTGTTCTGCCCTTTAATCATGGCTGATCCTTTTTCCTCTCCTCAGCCCCAATCTTCCCTGTAACCTATGAGGATGTTGCTAATCAAGAACCCAAGCTCTGCCTTAAATACACCCAATGACCTGGCTTTCACAGCTGCCTGTGGTAACAATTTCCACAAATTCATCGCCCTCTGGCGAAACAAAATTCTCTACTCTGTTTTAAATGGATGACCCTCTATCCTGAGGCTGTGTCCTCTTGTTCTGGACTTCCCAACCATGGGGAACATCCTTTCCACATCTACTCTATCTAGGCTTTCCAATTTTCAAAAGGTTTCAATGAGATCGCCCCCTCATCATTCTAAACTATCAAACGTTCCTCGTATGATAACCCTTTCATTCCCAGAATCATCCTTGTGAACCTCCTCTGAACCCTCTCCAATGCCAGCACATCTTTTCTTAGATGAGGAGCCCAAAACAGTTCATATAGTGTAAAAAGAAGTGGTCCCAATACAGACCCCTGAGGAACACCACTAGTCATTGGCAGCCAAACATACAGTACACTGAACAGGGAAATCAGGAAGGAGTAAAGGGGGCACGAGTTATCCTATATTCTCTAATCAGGTAAACAGCAAAAGGGCAGTTAGGGTGAGAACATTGCCTAAGGATCAGTGTGGTCATCTGTGTGAAGCCACAGATGAGAGTGGTCCTAAATTAAGACCTACTATCTGTATTTACTGTCGAGAATGCCATGGAAGTTGGAGAGTTCAGCACGATGATATCCTAAAACATTTTGCCATTCCAAAAGACCTAAAAGTAGTCTTTAAACATATAGATGCACTAAATCCCCATGACCCTGAACAAGTATATTCTGGAATATGTTATGTGAAGCCAGAGAAGAATTTGCTGAGACCCTAGCACAGGTTCATTAGCCACGTTTGAAGGGTGGGACTAACGTAGCGCTGAGCAGGATGCTACTACAGCTTGTGACTTTCCGCAGTTCAATTCCGGTGCCATTCTTTACAGAGCCTTTGTACATCCTCCCCGTGGAATGTGTGGCTTTTCTGTGGGTCCTCCGGTTTCCTCCCACAATCCAAAGACGTATCAGATCGGTGGTCATTGTAAATTGTCTCCTGAGGGTTAAATCGGTTTGTTCGGGGGGGGAGGGGGGGGCATGGCTCGCAGGGCTGGAATGGTATACTCTGCCCTGTATCACTAAATAAAAAAAATAAATGACAGCTGAGCGTTTCCTGCCATTCAGTCACGCTGAATTCATTTGTTACTTTAATGTTTTAAATCTTTTCATTAGTTAGCCATGCAGGAGCTTACTGAAATCACCACTAACCACACTTCCCTCACTTCCTTTCCACCATCTCAAATTCAGGTAAATTTGACAAACTGACCTTCTAATGCTGATTCAGACACGAGGATTCACTCCATCCCTTGAAATTCATCAAACATTTGCTCACCATCAATGAGAAGTTAACTGGCCTATAATACCTGAACTTAAAATGGTCCTTTGGGTAATGCAAGACCAATAATCTAACAGAAATAGCAGACTACGAGACAAAGGAGCAGAATTAGGCCATTCAGCCCATCGAGTCTGCTCCGCCATTCCATCATGACTGATCCCAGAACCCAGTCAACCCCATACACCTGCCTTTTTACCATATCCTTTGACGCCCTGACTGATCAAGAAACTATCAACTTCCACCTTAAATATATCTCCGGGCTTGGCCTCCACCACAGTCTGTGGCAGAGCATTCCACAGATTCACTACTCTCTGGCTAAAAAAATTCCTCCTTACCCTCTGTTCTAAATGGCTGCCCCTCAATTTTGAGGCTGTGCCTTCTAGTTCTGGATACCACCACCACCAAAGGAAACATCCTCTCCACATCCACCCTATCTAGTCCTTTAAACATTCAATAGATTTCATGAGATCCCCTCACATTCTTCTAAATTCCAGTGAGTACAGGCCCAAAGCTGCCAAACACTCCTCATGTGTTAACCCCTTCAGTCCCAGAATCATCCTTGTGAACCTCCTCTGGAATCTCTCCAATAAGAACACATCCTTTCTGAGATATAGGACCCAAAGCAGTTGACAATCTTCCACGCGCGGCCCGACTAGTGACTATTGTCCTTGCTTTTATTCCAGTCTCCTTGAAATAAATGCCAACATTGCATTTGCCTTCTTTACCACAGACTCATCCTGTAAATTAACCTTCTGGGAGTCTTGCACGAGGACTCCCAAGTCCCTCTGCACCTCTGATGTTTGAATCTTCTCCCCATTTAGATAATAGTCTGCACTATTGTTCCTTTTACCAAAATGCATTATCATACATTTCACGACACTGTATTCCATCTGCCACTTTTTTGCCCATTCTTCTAATTTGCCCAAGTCCTGCTACAATCGCATTGCTTCCTCATCACTACCCACTTCTCCAACAATCTTCGTATCATCTGCAAACTTTACCACAAAGCCATCAATTCCATTATGTAAATCACTGGCAATGTGAAAAGTAGCGGTCCCAATACTGACCCCCGAGGAACAACATTAGTCACTGGAAGCCAACTAGAAAGGGCCCCTTTCATTCCCACTCACTGCCTCTTGCCTGTCAGCCATTCCTCTATCCATGCCAGTATCTTTCCTGTAACACCATTGGATTTTATCGTTAAGCAGTCTCACGTGTGGCACCTTATCAAACGCCTTCTAAAAATCCAAGCAAATGACCACCACTACCTCTCCTTTGTCCACCCTGCTTGTTATTTCCTTGAAGAACTCTAACAGGTTAGTCAGGCAAGATTTCCCTTCACAGACTTCCCATGCTGACTTTGACTTATTTTATCATTAGTCTCCAAGCACTCTAAAACCTCATCCTTAATTAGACTCCAACAGTTTCCCATAACTGGCCTATAATTTCCTTTCTTTTGCCTTCCCATTTTCTTAAAGAGTGGAGTGACATTTGCAGTTTTCCAGACCCCTGGGGCCATGCCAGAATCAAGTGACTCTTGAGAAATTGTGACCAATGCATTTGTTATCTCTTCAGCAACCCCTCTCAGGACTCTAGGACGTAGTCCATTTGATCCATGTGACTTATCCGCCTTAAAAACTTTCAGTTTGCCTAGCACTTTTTCCTTTGTAATAGTAATGACACTCACTCCTGCTCCCTGACACTCAGACCTCTGGCACACTGCTAGTGACTTCTACAGTAAAGACAGATGCAAAGTACCCATTAAGATCATCTGCCATTTCTTTGTCCCCCATTACTATCTCACCAGCATCATTTTCCAGTGGTCCAGTATCAACTCTCACCTCCCTTTTACTCTTTATATAACTGAAAAACTTATGGTATTCTGCTTTATATTTTTGGCAGGCCTGCTCCCATATTCCATTGTTTCCCTTCTTATAGCATTTTTTTGTTGCCTTTTGTTGGATTTTAAAAGCTTCCCCTCACTTTTGCTACCTTGTATGCCCTTTCCTTGCTTTTATGCGGTCCATAATTTCCCTTGTCAGCCACGGCTGCCTATTCCTGCCACTTGAGAACAACTTCTTCTGTGGGACTTAGCTATCCTGCACCTCACGAACTATTCCCAGATACCTTAGCCATCTCTGCTCTGCTGTCACCCCTGCCAGTGTCCCTCCCAATTCACCTGGGCAAGCTCCCCCATCATGCCTCTATAATTCCCTTTATTCCATTGCAATACTGATACCTGTGACTTATGCTTCTCCCTCTCAAACTGCAGTATAAACTCAATCAGATTATGATTACTGCCTCCTATACGTTAAGCTCTCTAATAAGATCTGGGTTATTACACACCCAGTCTAAGATGGCCTTTCCCCAGTAGGCTGAAACACAAGCTGCACTAAGAAGCCATCTCAAGCAATTCCCTCTCGTGATCCGACACCAACCTGATTTTCCCAATCCCCATTTACCAGTGTGACATGAGCCTTATTACATGCCTTTTCCAGCTCCTTTTGCAATCTCAATCCCATATCTTGGCTGCTATTTGGAAGCCTATTCTCATAATGGGTTTTTTTTTAAAAACCCTTGCAGTTTCTTAGCTCCATGCACAAAGATTCAACATTTTCTGACCCTGTGTAACCCCTTTCTAAAGATGTAATTCCATCTCTCACACCACCGTCCACGCCTTCCTGCCCACCATAGTTAAGATTATTCTGGTAATTTAATAACTAGAGAGATGGCAGGGTAGCTCATGACTTGTGGGAGTGACAGCGGAACTCTAAGGACTTTTGGTGTCCTGGATAACCATAGGATCACAGCCATGAATACCTTAAAATCTGAGCTATGGACCTTCTTAATAGACTGGATGAATTTTGCATAGTGCATTTCAGGAGGTGTCCATCTCACGTCCAGCAAGAGGGGGAATGGACGCAGCCAAAAAAGTTCAGAACAGCCACAGGTATATCGCTCTCTTAAGAATGAGAACCAACAGCATAGCTCAGCAGTTCAATAAAGGGTGGGAGAAAGGGTAAGGGCAACACTATGGAATTTCTATAGTTGGGGAACAGCTTTTACAGTTCTAAGATTGCATATATTCCAAAATGGTCTACGTTAAGAATACCATAGGGCACCTGCACAGTATTCTACAGGAAGAGGACATGATCTACATTGGAACCAATAGATAAAAAATACAGATGACATCCTCTGGGTAGAAGAAGAAAGCCTCCAAGTTATTCCCTAAGTCAGAACTATACTGAAATACCATACTACACACAAAATTCTGGAGGACCTCAACAGGCCAAGCAGCAGCCACAGAAAAGAGCAAACAGTCGATGTTCTGGGCTGAGACCCTTCACCAGAACCTTCATTAGCTTCTGATGAAGGGTCTCGGCCCGAAAATTGACCGTTCACTCTTTTCCATAGATGCTGCCTGGCGTGCTGAGTTCATCCAGCATTTTGTGTGTATTACTGTGAGCTCCAACATCTGCAGATGTTGTCTTACTTGCGGTCTGGGATAGGATAATACAGATTACCAGCTGACCGGTGACAGAGTCCACAAGGGGCAATGCATTCTTAAAGCATGGTAAGCAGTTCTGGCAAACTGGGACTGTACAGGTCACTTGAATATTGCCTCAACTGGATTAAGATAAACATCCTCACAGGGAAGTTCACATGCAACGCAGGATAGCGGCATCGAGAATACAGATGCTGTTAGTCTGAAGCAAATCACACAGAACAGCTAACATTATAGGCTGAAGGTCCTTCATCAGAATTGTGAAAGGCAGAAATCTAGTATTATGCTGCAGAGAGGTTGGAAGAAGGATGAATGCAAGAAAGAAATATATAAGACGAGATCAGATTTGCCTTGCAGATAAGCTGTTCAAATATCTGATTGATGGAATAGTCAGTTATAAAGAAATGATATACTCAAATAAGCTTTACATCTGTACAATGAAGCAATTACCGGTAGATAGTATGTATTAAAGGAATATAATAGCTGTGAAAAGTAAGAAATGCATTGCAGGTCATGTTGAAAAAATACGGGAGTACTTATGATGATCTATCATAAGACTGTGTAGCTCAGATACAGAGCAACATACATGAAACTGCTGAAGTCAACATGAAGTTTAGAGGTTTCAATACGTCCGTGCAGGTGCTTTTCCTCAACTCGCACGGGGGCTTGTTGTACTACAGGAAGCCACAGACAGATCAAAGTGTGATGGAAAATTTAAGTGGCAGGTCTGGGATGATTCCTGCCGACTGAGCATTCTGCAACAAATTCCAATCTGAGTTCGGTTTCTGATGCAGAGACAGTACTGAAAACAACACAAGAGATCGAAAGAAAAAGTGCAAGTGAATTGCTGTTTCAAGAAAGATTATTTGAGTTCCCTGATGATGGAAAGACAAGTGTCGCATGGGCTATGCCATAAAAGAGTAGACTGGGGAGTTGTGAAGAAACTATCTCTATGAAATGGTGGGAGAAGATGCCTGATTATGGCACTTAATACTTCTTAATCTTGCCTGTAATGTCAAAGCTGAAACTTCCCATCAAAAAGTGCAGATCACCAATTCAGCAGCCACTGTGAGTAGTTTTCAAATGATAACAGAGTATATAATGACAATGAAACAATTGCTGTGATCCCAGAGCTGATTTCTCCACAGGTTAAAAATCCCCACGTGACTGGTTCTTTACACGGCGCCTCAGGCACAAGCAGCACCGAACAGCTTGGATAGGCGGATGTCAACAAAAGGGTCTCATTTGTAAAGAAAAGTGCATCATTAAGTGCACAGCCAACTTGAACAAAACTACTTCACCTTGAGGATCCCCAACCAGAAGCACCAGCTGTTACTGCCAGAATGAAAGTCAGCACATTCAGACAGAGACGTGAAGATTTTTTACTCATGTATGTGAAGGATGTAAGAAATAAAGTCAATTCAATTCAATTCAGAACCCAAGTCTGGAGCATTCCTATCTACAAATGATGTGCTTTCCTTCACTGAGCATCATAGGAAGTCACTCCTGCCTGTGGCCATCAAACTTTACAACTCCTCCCTTGGAGTGTCAAACACCCTGAACCAATAGGCTGGTCCTGGACTTCTTTCCACATGGCATAATTTACCTATTATTATTTAATTATTTATGGTTTTATATTGCTATATTTCTACACCATTCTTGGTTGGTGCGACTGTAACGAAACCCAATTTCCTTTGGGATGAATAAAGTATGTCTGCCTGTCTCCTGACATCAAACAACACTTTTCAACTTTCTGGACATCTATCTTCTAGGGGAATTCATCACAGAGGAAAGAGACATAGGTCTGAATTCCAGAGCTCTGAGTGCCAGCTACTGCTTCTTAAACTGTAAAGCCACGTAATACAATAAGGCAGAACAACAACATTATAATTGTTTTACATGAAGCAGCCCATCACATCATTGCAGAGTACCACACCAGGCAGAATTCCACTATTTAGGTATGCAGGACTGAAACTGAAGATTGAAATAGATCTGGAACCAGGAACGTGGGTGTTTGTTTTCAATGCAAGGATCGTACATCAGTGGGTACAGCTACATTACTGTATAAAAATGGGGTGCCCACAGGTCTGTTCCTAAGTAACTCTGGACTACGGGTGGTGAGCTAATCACTATTACTGGGGCACACAGGTAAATTCAGCTATACCTCAGTGGGTAAGCACTGATGTGCTTGAGTGCTTTAACCATGAAAAAGAGTTATAGTACCGATAAGAGTACAGACGGACTGTACAATGCCATGGTATTGCACCAGGAGCACAAGTTAATCGCTGCACTAACTGGCAAAATAAACACTGGATACACAGGTCACTACAAAAACTAGCTACTGTACACATGCACAGTGTATAAATGTTCCTACATTAAGCTAATAATGCAGTGGGGACTGATAAAGGGCCAGCAAAGAAACACTAACACCCGCTTGGACTTATGTTAGCTACAGGCAAGCACAAACACCTAATTTTTAGGGAATGGGGGTGAAATAAGTTTGTTTCTTGAATGGCTTGCTCGTTTTTTGTTTCTGTGGTGCTGTTTGTTTGGAGTTTGCACAGTCTTCCTGTGACCAGATGCTATTATAACACCTCTCTCATCCCAAACAGATGCTGGTTGAAAGGGTTAATTGGCTGCTGCATGTTAAATCTTGAGTAGGTAGCTAAAGAGGGAAATACAGTTGAGTTGATGCTCCTATGGAAAGATGATTACAGGGAAATAAGTGGGTAAACGGGACTACTGAGAAACTATTGATTTCATGGACCAAATGCCTCCTTTGTCTTAACTAAACACATGAATTTGCATTTGACTAAATTAAGAAAATGTTCATTATTCAGATTTCAGACTCCTCTCCTGAAAACTGCCAAACATATTGCACCTCCCACCACTCACAAATAAGTCGAAGCTGCTCAAATTCTCCTCATAGGACAGTTTGTTAAATCTTCAATGCATTTCCTCTGGAGTAATGTTATCCTTGAGCCGATAAAAAAGACAAAGAGCTTACCGAGGCCCTTCAGCCCAACTTACCCATGCTCATCAAGATGCCATTCTAGACTATTTGACATTGCCTGCATATACTACTGGACTTTTCCCATCAAAAATTTAGCTAAACATATCTACTTGGAGTCACAAGTACTTCTGACACCAAAACGAGATATTGACAACATCACAGCTTTAAGTGGTAAAGATCTGTGCACCTCACATGCACTTTTACACGTGAGTTATTCAAGACAGCTTCAATAACCAGAAGTGCTGATAGAAGTCAATGGTCAACAGAAGCTGGGCTATGGAAAGTCCTTAAAGTCTGAAAGGCATGCACTCCAACAGCGTGTTTGATGATTTGCAGATCTTAGACGTCAGTGAACCATCTTCTTTCCCTGGAATCCACCCTTTTCCTTCCTCTCTCCTCCCCCAGACTCCCATTTTATGTATATTTCAACTACTTCTATCTTCTGTCTCTGCAGAGACGAAATCTAATCACCCGCCTCCCCCCACTCTGCTGCAACACTGCCCTTTTACCCCCCACCCCTCGGTTTTCGCTCTCGACTCAGGTTTCTAGTTAACTTAAGTCACCTGCTTGTCTGTCCCCAACCCTCCATCCTTCACTAAAACCCACGTCCCTCCCTCTCTGCAAAACAGCTAACCACCTCCCGGTGCGCGCCTGGGCCTCTCCATCTGTTAGTACGCCAAACCGAGAAGCTGCAGTTACCTGCAGGGCTGGAGCCTACGGAAGGAGCCGAGCGGCGGCCGGCGCCGCGCTGCATCCGCTGCCGCCCCGCCACCAACGTTACCGCGGCGGAAACCAGCCAACAACAACGCCCCTCCGTCAGCCCGCCACTAGATCCCGGACCGGCGCCTGCGCACCACCGTCAGCCCGCCGCCCGATCCCGAGAAACGCCTGCGCACCTCCGTCAGCCCGCCGCCCGATCCCGACCGGCGCCTGCGCACGTCCGTCAGCCCACCGCCCGCTCCTCGAATCACACATGCGCGCTGGGCAGAGACCACCTCTCCCTGCTGCAACGCGCATGCGCTAGGTGGCACGCGGTTTGGGCGCCGCGACGCCAGGTCGGTCCCCGGCGAGGCGAACGCCGTTCGTAACGGCGGAGCGGAGCCCCTCTGCCCCTCAGATCGGGACGAGGACCCAGGCCCGGCTGTCTCCACGCTTCATCGGCACTTAGGTACCGCGCTGAGAGCTCTCACAGCACCCCATACAAAAAATCCGACAAAGCACTTATTCAGGTTGTGTCTATTTTGACAAGGTAAATCTGACAAGTAAAGCAAATGAATGGACTGAAAGTGTTGATTAGGAGATGGAAATATAATATTGTTTAGGGAACTCATTACTCCAAGGCGTGGAATCTTCAGGCTTGACCCACGGGAGGAATATGATGTACAAGGCGAGGGACAAATCAAGACCAAATGAGGGAGGATAGCCAAAAGATTCTTCAACTGAGTCGAAAATAGTAAGGGGACAATAACTTTGCTTTGGATGTACTCCAGGCTTCCAAAAAGTCAGCGGAAGATAGAGGCACAAGCTAATAGATCGTGCGATTCTGTGCACCGCAGTTCCCAAGGAGACGTTGGATTGCGTATGATTAAGCACATGGCCAGGACTAACAAAAATAAATTAGGTATAAGTGGAATAACCATTGTGTGAGTGGGCCAGAGTTAGAGTGAGAAGTTGGGACTTTGGCTCAAGGAGCAAAGACTTTTAAAGATTTTTTTCATTTAAATTTCTTGATTTCTCATTGAGCAGTGGAATGCCAGGCAGGATAGTGAGATGCTTTTGTTGTGGGATAGGGGAATCTAGAGTGTCCCTGCAAGAAGCGATCCAACTAGAGCTTCTTACAGACCATGTAAAGGAATTGGAGGTGGAACAGGATGGACTCTGGATCATTCAAAAGGCTGAGAGGTTGATCGATAGGACATACAGGGAGGTTGTTACTCGCAGGGTGCAGGACACAGGTAACGGTGACTGTCAGGAAGGGGAAAGCAGATAGGCAGCCACTTCAGAGCATCCCTGTGGCTGTTCTTCGCAAGAATAGGTATGTTGCTTTGGGGGTAGTGCACGAAAGCCATAACGGTGGGGTCACTGGCTCTGTGGTTCAGAATGAAAGTGAAGAGAAGCGAGCTGTAGTGATAGGGTTAGGGGAACAGACAGGAGGTTCTGTGGACAAGAATGAGATTCTTGGGTGGTATGTTGTCTCCTGAATGCTAGGGTCGAGTCCACAGCATTCTTAACTGGGTGGGTGAGCAGCCAGAAGTCATGGACGTGATCCACATCGCTACCAATGACAAATGTGCAGGAAGGGTAATGAGGGCCTGCATAGTCAGTTTGGGAAGTTGGGTGCTAAGTTAAAGAACAGGACCTCCAAGCTTGTGATCTCAGTACTGCTGCCCATGCCTTGTACTACTGAGGCAAAGTATGGGAAAATAATACAGTTGAACATGTGGCTAGGAGTTGGTGCAAGAGGGAGGGCTTCAGATTTTTGGATCATTGGTCTCCCTTCCAGGGAAGGTGGGACCTGTACATGTCAAAGACGGATCGACCCAACGTAAAGGCATCAGTACCAAGGATACAATAAGACCATAGAACAAGCGATAAAACCTTTACTCTTTATTCATAGCGTGCTATGGGGGAAGTTACAGACTGATCTCCCGAAGAGACAGTCCGGACACTGCCCACCCCCAAAGCACAATTCCACACAATTTATAGCATCAATTATTACAGGAAATATTATAATTACGCAAGTTAATACAGTTTTAGAATAGTTTTGATCACATGCCAAGATACAGTTAGATGTAAAATAATCATTGGTCAGTTATAATTATTTTCTGCCAAAGCTAGCCTGGATACAACCTTAGTTCCTCATGTTGACACCTCCCCCTACTCTCAAACTTGTCGCTGGGTAAGGTTCCTTTTTGGCTGTCCAGCAACTAACATAAGGTACCTATAAGGTAATTAATCATTAGCTAATCATTGTCTTTTAATCTATACCCCTATTTACCTATCCCTTTACTCCATTATCCCCTCCTTTTATCATATCATGATAACCAACTAAATGGGGTTCGAGAAGGACATCATCAGCCTTTCTGTGAAAATTCTGCAGCCAGCGTTTAGGCAAGTCATCATCACACAACGCACAATAATTATTACAATGAGAACAATCAACCCATGCAGTAAATAAGCCCCCTATGATCCTCTTAGCAACCACCCTATCCAGCCCTCCCTTGGAACCTTGCCTGAAGTCATCCAATTGTTTCTTAGTAGACTGGATGGCATGGGTTCATCAATAACACGGGTGATACATTTGTCTCCGACTGTGGCACAGACCCCTGCCTGCTGGGCCAGCTGATAGTCCACAGCATACCTGGTTTGCTGTGCATAGAGTCGTAACTTCACCAGCTCCCTGTTAACAGCCTCCAGGCCTTCCACCACACTGTTTCCTAATGCCGTTAGCCCACAGATGAGGTAATTACAGTTCTTTGCAGCTATGGTTCCTGCCGAACCCCCTCAGAAACCCATAGCCCAGAGAGGAGCCCAGAGTAACAGGATTCCTCCTGTCAGCACAGAACTCCTTACTCATGGCTCGAGCTATCAGTCGTTGTTGAACGTGAGCATTCTGGGGGCAGGGAACAGAGAGTGGTCCAATTGTTCCTACCGCAAAGAGGGTAGGTAGAGTGGTGGTGGCCGTAGTATAGGTGCCGTTAAACAGGAACACGTATCCAGGCTTGGTCGGATAGCAAGATTTCTTACGAAGTACTATTGTATCATACCATAAGTACTCCTCGGGATACAGGGAGGAGTATTCAAAAGTCTCTGAGCCAGCTGATGCATGAGTCAATATTACAATATCCACATAAATACTGAATTCCCTTAGAGAGGGACACGCATTGTTTTTGGATACATTCACAAGAGAATATTCCCTTGTCTATCCTACATCGCTGGTCCGAACACTGTTTCTCCAGGCAAGCTATTTCCCTGAGGTATCCTGGTGAAAACGCATCCCCATCCCTTTCCCGTGAAACAGAAGGGATAATCCCTGGTTCTTCAACAGCGTGTACTAAGTACCCACTCTTCCCCTTTCCCCGTTACACACCGCTCGAGGGCCCCCACACAGTCAGGTTTCATGTCGTAGTAGTCACCACCTACGCCTATCTTCTCAATACAATCTCCCCTAGCCCCTCCATGAAACTTCCCCTCTGTTCCTTTACATCCTGCCCCTGAACTATCCTCCACTATTAAGTCACGTCTCTTCCAGGATAGCGCTAATGGGTTAGCTACAAACAGTGCTTCCACAGACTGTACCAAAGGAAAACATGCCGTACGGTTACCACGCAGCCATTGATGTGCTCGATAAACAAGTTGTCCTCGAAAGAATCGATTGCAACACACAACAAAGAAATGAGTCCACAAATGGTTAATTGCGGCCTGGGAGCCATCTTTTACAGTCACTGAGGTGTATCCAACGTTTCTGGCCTTGTACTTTAACTGCTGTCGGCATTTGCAGTAGTATCTGGAATGGACCTTTCCACTGGGGTCCAAGTTTGGGACGCTCCCAATCCCTGATCAGTACTGAATCTCCAATTTTCAACTCCGGCCACTCTGCTCCTTGCCCTCCGGAATCCTTAAGGGTATTCCTTACCTGGGAGTGGAGAAACTTTAGAGAGGACGTTAATTGGCGAAAGTACTTCTGCAATTCATCCCCCATGACATTAAGGTCAATTTGGGTGAGAGGCTGCGTGTTGGCGTCCCATGGGGTCCATCCGGGACGTCCCATAAACAATTCCAGCTGCAGATACCCCTGTAGTGGAACATGGGGTAATTCTCATGTGGTATGAAGCTAACGGAAGGACCTTGAGTCAGCTCAGTCCGGTTTCGGACAGAAAGATTATTTTTCAGGGTGTTGTTAGCCCGTTGCAGTGTTCCTGCAGCCTTCGGGTGGTAGCACAGTGAAGCTGCTGTTCAATGTGCAGCACCTCACATAGCTCTTTATTTACTTTTCCCACAAAATGAGGGCTTGTATCTTTGCTGTGGCCGCCTCCTCCAGCCTTGGGTGCCACCATGTGCGGAGCAAAATATTACTCATCCCCTCCTTGCCAAGGTGGGTGTCCGTACGCAGGCAATCAATCAGCAGTGGTAACAAAGCATCAGGAATACAAACTTGGCCAACTGGGGTCTGCCAGAGGCCTGTGGACATCCGTGTGTCTTCCAGAGTTGTTTTCCTGAGTCGGGTGTCCCCCTGGAGTTTCTGAACTGTAGCCCTGTCTGGAGTGCCCGGTGCTGGTGGCCATTTAGTCGTGGTGAAAACCAATCGCTCAGAGTTGGAAACCAGCATAGGCGCCTCCTGCGCAGCCTGTTTGGCTGACAAGTCGGCCCTGTTGTTTCCTTTAGTCACTGCAGAGCTGTCGTTTAGGTGAGCCGAACATTTAATCATGGCCAATTTTTCAGGGAGGAGATTCTTTACATACTTGGCATTCTGGATGGGGGTCCTGGAGGAGGTGAGAAATCCCCGCTGTGCCCTGAGTTGTCCAAAATCAAGGGCCACCCCAAATGCGTAGCGAGAGTCTGTATAAACATTGGCCCTTTTGTCCTTGGCTAAAATACAGGCGCGAGTGAGTGCGAAAAGCTTTGCTTCTTGGGCAGAGACTGGGGGCTGGAGAGCGCCACTGTCAAGCGTGTGGTCGTCCCCGTCAACAGCGCAGCTGCAGAGGCGTTCCCCGGTCTCAGGGACTGGGGGCCGGAGAGCGCCACAGAGGCGTTCCCCGGTCTCAGAGACTGGGGGCCGGAGAGCGCCACAGAGGCGTTCCCCGGTCTCAGAGACTGGGGGCTGGAGAGCGCCACTGTCAAGCGTGTGGTCGTCCCCGTCAACAGCGCAGCCGCAGAGGTGTTCCCCGGTCTCAGAGACTGGGGGCTGGAGAGCGCCACTGTCAAGTGTGTGGCCGTCCCCGACAACGGCGCAGACGCAGAGGTGTTCCCCGGTCTCAGAAACTGGGGGCTGGAGAGCGCCACTGTCAAGTGTGTGGCCGTCCCCGACAACGGCGCAGACGCAGAGGCGTTCCCCGGTCTCAGAGATTGGGGACTGGAGAGCGCCACAGAGGCGTTCCCCGGTCTCAGAGACTGTGGAACGCCATCCGTGTAAAGGGCAAGTTGTGCCCCTGGAACAGGTGCATCTGAGAGGTCGGGGCGTGGGGAGGTGAGAAAATGGTTCCGGAGCAGACAGTCATGAGGAGGCTCAGCCAACTCAACGGGGCTCGTCTCCAAAAGCGTAGCGGGGTTGATGGCATTACAGTATGCAAAGGTGAGGAGTGGGTGATTTAGTAATGCAGTTTCGTAGCGGCTCAGTCTGGCCTGTGTAAGATGCTGGGTCTGGTGGGGGGTCAGCAAGGATACAATGGTATGGGACAATACACTGTAACCGGCTGTTGGAGAGGGCCATGCAACACAAACTAAAGAGATCCTGAGGGTCATCTGAAACATCTGAATCGTGCCAAGCATATAATCGATAGATCCCTCAGGAGCCTGATTCATTATCATACACATCTCTGGGGGCTTCCAGGGGGTGTAGACATTTATCATGGGCTGCTGTGTTGGGGTTAGGTACAGTGCGCATAGGAAATTGTCTACCATGGGGTCTATTTGTAGCAGGGGGCTGGTGAAAGTCCTCAGAGGCATCACTACCCGTGCCTGAATCGTACTCCGTATCTGTCTCAGGGTCCACTAGGGGTCCATCTCCTACCAGAAAATTCCACCTACGTCGTGGTTTCCTGGTCCCTGGCTGGTTATTACCCTTCCGCTGCTTCAACTGTCCCCTTGTGCGGGTGGCTACTGGGCTTGGTGGGGGTGAGTTGGGATTACCCTGGGGTGACTGCTTAGGTGGAGCATACGGGGGTGGTGGTGCCGTGAGCTGGGTTCGCCAGGCTTCCTCCTGCTCTGTCTGATTATCATCAAACAGCATGGGCAGACCAGACAGGTCAAGGGGTACCCCAGCTGCACTTTTACCTTCTCGTCTATCCTTAACCTGCCTCTTTCGTTTCCCTGTTCTGTTTTCCCTTATTCACATCATAATCCTCACACAGTCCTTTTAATGTCTCCCATGATTTCAAATTTCCTTCATTATCACATACACTAATCCCTCCGACGTGTATTATGCTCCCAACTAATTTGCTTGGATCTATTATTTAATTCTTTGGCCTGTTTTCTCCAATTGGACGTTAAAACCTTCCATTTTTGTCCGGCACTACGTTTCCAAATTGTTTCCTCTGCCTTCAGACATTTATCTAAGTCCCAGGTCCCACCCAAAAGCTAAATTTCACCACCCAATTTCTTATTTAGACATGCCGATAACCTTCGGTAATCATTTTCTCTTTCAGGGTCATCTCTACATATTTCAAATAATAGCATGTTATTCCCGAACTTATCCAATGTTTGCCCCATGCTTCCTAATCAGGTGGGTCAGCCGCCTCCTTTTCTCACATCCACTTCAGGGTCCTGCCCTTCGCGTGGGGGATTTCCCCTCTTAACAACCGGTCTGAGGCTGGATGCTGATACTTCAGAGTGTGGCTTTACCACCATATACCCTACAACCCCTATTCCCTGTTAATCTTGTGCCCTTATCCCCATTAATCTTGTGCCGTGCCTCTCTGCACCCACTTCAGGGTCCTGCCCTTTGCGTGGGGGGATTTCCCCTCTTAACAACCGGTCTGAGGCTGGATGCTGAGACATGCAAATTATCATAAGCGTACCCCAATGCATATTTACAACATCCGGATAGACTACAGGAGAGAGTCTCTTCCCTGTGTTTGGCCAAACTTCCGTTCTGTCCCGTGCTAGTCAATTTACCCCACAATGCACCCCGGCCCCCCTCCACGTCAATTAAGGTGCTCACCAGCTTCAAATGTAATAGGTTACTGCCACTAACCCACTGCCCAATTCGCGGCGACGCACCCAAAGAAAAATGTAATAGATCACTGTTAACGATCCGCTGCCCAATTCTTCAGCACGTCACCCCTCCTATGCCCCCATCCCTCCTGATGGCTTCGGCAAAGGGTTCTATGCAGCACACGAACAAGACAGGGGAGAGAGGGCAGCCCTGCCTGACTCCAGACCTGATGGGGAAGTTGTCTGTTTCCCACCCGTTGACCTGGACTGCGCTACAGATGTCCGCGTAGAGCAGTTTGATCCAATTCCAGATTCCCTCCCCAAATCCCATTTTGGAGAGTACATCCGCCATGTACGTGTGCGATATCCTGTCGAAGGCTTTCTCCTGGTCCAAGCTGACCAGGCAGGCGTCCAGCCACCTGTCCTGCACGTAGGCGATGGTGTCCCTCAGCAGCACGAGGCTGTCTGAGATCTTCCTGCCCGGTACAGCACAGGTTTGGTCCGGGTGGATCCAGTGCAGACTTGACCCTGTTGGCGATAGCCTTGGACAGGATCTTGTAGTCCACATTCAGGAGTGAGATGGGCCTCTAATTTCTAATGTCTTCCCTCTCCCCCTTCTGCTTGTAGATGAGGGTGAAGATGCCCTTCCTCATGGATTCTGACATGCTGCCCGCCAGGAGCGTAGCGTTGTACACTTCCAGCAGGTCGGGGCCCATCCGGTTCCACAGAGCCGAATACAACCCGACCGGTAAGCCGTCGCTTCCGGGAGTCTTACCCGACTCAAAGGAACGGACGGAGCCGGTCAGCTCGTCCAGGGTCAGTGGCTGCTCCAGACTCTCCCGCTTGCCGTCGTCTAAGACCTGCGTGATAGACGACAGGAAGCTGCGGGAGTCTGTGGAGTCTGTGGCCTTTTCTCCGTACAGACCGGCGTAGAAGGACCTGCAGATCCTCTGTATGTCCGTCTGCGAGGACGCGACTGAGCCGTCCTCTTCCTTAAGGGTGTGGATCACAGAGCTCCCCCTGTGCACCTTCTGGACGAAGAATCGTGAGCACGTCTCGTCCTGCTCCACGGTTTGGACCCTCGATCGGAAGATGATCTTGGAGGATTCAGCGGCAAAGTGCTGGGCCTGCCGGCCCTTCGCCTCCCGCAGTTCCTCCCTGACATCCACCCCCTCTCGCAGTTCCTCCCTGACATCCACCTCCCCCACAGTTCCTCCCTGACATCCACCCCCTCTCGCAGTTCCTCCCTGACATCCACCCCACTCGACTGCAGAAGGAGGAGTTGCTGCAACTCTGTCTGGAGTTTACGCAGTTCCCTCTGCCCCTGCCTTGCTCTCTGGATACCCTTGCGGATGAAGAACTCTCGATGTTCTCCTTGGTGGCTTCCCACCAGTGAACCAGGGAATCAAAGAAGGCTTTCAAGGTTCTCCAACCTGTGTACTCCTTCTCTAGTTCCTCCATGTTCTCTGAGGTCAGCAGCTTGACGTTCAGCTTCCACGTCCCCTTCCCTGCCTTCCGGTCCCCCTGCCTGCCTTCCGGTCCCCCTCCCTGCCTTCCGGTCCTCCTCCCTGCCTTCCGGTCCTCCCGCCTGCCTTCCGGTCCTCCCGCAGGTGGCAGGTGGCTCACAGGAGGCAGTGGTCAGAGAGGAACACCAGCGTGACATCGGTGGTTCTGACCGTGAGGGGCTCTGACAGGAAGAGGAAGTCGATCCGGGAACGGGCTGAGCCGTCCGATCGTGTCCAGGTGACTTGCGGCTGAGCTGCCCCTGTGGGGGCGCCAAAGGCGTGGTGCAGCTTGTCTGCCTTTACCGTTTCCATCAGGAGTCTGGAGGTACCGTCCAGCCTGCCGTCGGCGCGGCCGGATCGTCCAGCCGCACCAATGGTGCAGTTGAGTCTCCGGCCAGAACGACCGGCCGGGATGTCACCAGCAGCGGTGGGAGCTGCTCGAGGACGGACCGGGACGTGACGGCGGGAGCCGCTCGAGGACGGACTGGGACGTGATGGCGGGAGCCGCTCGAGGACAGACCGGGACGTGACGGTGGGAGCCGCTCGAGGACGGACCGGCCGGGACGTGACGGTGGGAGACGCTCGAGGACGGACCGGCCGGGACGGTGGGAGCCGCTCGAGGACGGCCAGCCGCTCGCTCCGCACAGGGGAGGCGTACATGTTGATCAGCCGGAGCGGAGTGCCCCGGTATTTGACGTCTGCTACCAGGAGGCGCCCAGCAACCACCTCTTTGACTCGGGTGATTGCGAAGTTGCCTCCCCGTAGCAGAATCCCCAGGCCAGTAGCGCGACAGTCGTTGCCCCCTGACCACACCGGCAAACCCCGGGTCCACCAACGTAACCACCTCCGGAGTTGTGGAGGTGTGGTAGTCCGCACTCCTGGAGGAAGGTCACGTCGGCCTTTACCGACTCCAAGTACTGGAGCGTGCTGAGGCATCGCCCGGTACTCTTCAGACTGCGCACATTGACAGATGCCAGTGAAATGTCCGCCATTTAAAGTTCTTTATTTCAGAAGCACACTGTCCTTACCTTCGCAGTCCTGAGCCTTCATGCCCACGGTCTTTGTGAAGTCCATCACCTTCTGTGGGCTCAGGAGGGACACAAGTCAAAACCTCCCTGTACATGGACGACGTCACCGTCTTCTGCTCCGATCCGAGGTCAGTTCACAGGCTGATCGGCATCTGTGAACAGTTCGAGCAGGCGTCGGGGGCCAGGGTCAACCGCAGGAAGAGTGAAGCCACGCTCTTCGGCAACTGGCCCGACCAATCCAGCGTCCCCTTCACCATCAGGGCTGATCACATGAGGGTGTTGGGGATCTGGTTCGGAGGGGCCGAGGCGTGCAACAAGAGCTGGCGGGAGCAGACTGCCAAGGTGAAACAGAAACTGGGGCTGTGGGGAGGGCGCTCCCTATCGATAGCGGGCAAGAACCTGGTCATCAGGTGTGAGGTGCTCTCAGGGCTGCTGTACTTGGCGTAGGCGTGGCCAGTCCCCCACTCCTTCAGCTCGGAAATCACCCGAGCCGTCTTCAGATTCGTCTGGGGATCCAAGATGGAGCGGGTCAGATGGACCACCATGCACAAGTCCCTGGACAACGGGGGCAGAAACGTCCCCAATGTCGCCCTCACCCTGATGGCCATTTCGTGTGTGGCTGCATCAAGTTGTGTGTGGATCCCAGGTACGTGGGCACCAAGTACCACTGTGTGCCCAGGTTCTACCTGTCGCCCTGGCTACGAAGGACGGGTCTGGCCCCTTTCCCGCGCAACACCCCTGTCAGCTGGTCGTTGCTGCCATACCTGTCCTTCGTAGAGAAGTTCTTTCGGGTCAACGCCTTTGACCACAGGGCCATCAGGCAGTGGTCAGCACGTAAGGTCCTGCAGGCACTGCAGGAGAAGGACGAGATGGACACAGTGGGGTGGTTCCCTGAGCAGACTGTCCAGTTCATCTGGCAAAATACCTCATCGCCAGACCTCACCAACAGGCACCAAGACCTCGCCTGGCTGGCGGTGAGAGGGGCCCTCCCAGTCCGATCCCTCCTGTATGCCCAGAACGTCGTCTCCACACCCCTCTGCCCACGGGAGGACCTCAGTGAGGAGGAGTTGGTGACCCACCTCTTTGCACACTGTGGGTTCACGGAGAAGGTGTGGAGGAGGATGGAAGGGGCAGTGTCGAGGTTCATCCCCAGCAGCTGCATAACAGAGGACTCTCTGATCTACGGGCTGTTCCCGGGGACGCACACCGAGACCAACATCCGGTGCTGCTGGCAGATCATCAACTCGGTGAAAGGCGCTGTTTAGTTGGCCCGAAACGTGATGGTGTACCAGCACACGGACATGTCCGTGGGGGAATGCTGCCGACTGGCACATTCTCGGCTGCAGGAGTACGTGCTGAGGGACGCACTCAAACTTGGTGCAGCCACCACAAGGGCCCGGTGGGGAAGGACAACAGTCTAGGGTTCTTCTCCCGTGGGAGTTGAGGGGTGGGGGGTTGGGGGTATACCCCCGAATGTAAATATGAAAGAACAAAGTGCCACCTGGGTGGCAAAATGTTAGAACTTTGAAAATGTAAAGACAGTAATGGTACCAACTGTAAAGAATTGAAAGTCTTTGAATGGTTATTGTATATAATTTTATTTTGGAAAAAAGTATATTTTGTTTAATAAAAAAAAATTCTTCAGCACACACAGACTTTAATTCTCACAATACCTCACAAACTTTAAATACTCACAATATCTCGACGGGTCCTCTGTAACCCTGAACCTACTGAGCTGTGGTACCCGGGCGATCCTCAACTCAGGTTTGAGGAGTCTGTCAGAGGTTACCCGCCAGACGAAGTGGTCGTCAAGGTGGACAGTTAATGAGAGATCAAGCTAAATCTTACCTTGTGGGTCCATTCATCTCAGGTCACAGCCACTAACGCCGACCCCCAGGAATACCTCGTCTTGGACTCCCGGCTGTCTCGCCAAATTGTCAAAGACGGATCGACCCGATGCAGAGGCAGCAGTGCCAAGGAAGCAATGAGACCATAGAACAAGCGATAAAACCTTTACTCTTTATTCATAGCGTGCTATGGGGGAAGTTACAGACTGATCTCCCAAAGAGACAGTCCGGACACTGCCCTGCCTCTGAAGCACAAATCTTCACAATTTCTAACATCAATCATTACAGGATATATTATAATTACACGAGTTAATACAGTTTTAGAATAGATTCGATCACATGCCAAGGTACAATTAGATGTAAAATCATAATTGGTTAGTTATACTTATTTTCTGTCAAAGCTAGCGTGGATACAAACTTAGTTCCTCATGTTGACACCTCCCCCTACTCTCAAACGTTCTACCCCCCCCCCCCCCCACGCCATCCTTCCCCCTATTTAGTTATGTTACACCTCAAAATGCTTTGTGCGATCAGACAATTCCTTATTTGGACCTGTGTCTAACACTACTAGGAAACAATGTCACCTGTTGCTGGGTAAGGTTCCCTTTTGGCTGTCCAGCAACTAACATAATGTACCTATAAGGTAATTAATCATTAGCTAATCACTGTCTTTTAATCTATACCCCTATTTACCTATCCCTTTACTCCGTCATACAGACAGGACAGTTTGCACCTGAACTGGAGGGGGACTGATAACCCTGCGGAAAAGTTTGCTCGTGCTGCATGGGTGGGGGGTGGGGGTGGACCAGAGTGGCAGAACAGATAGTGGAGTGGTTCTGGGGAAAGAAGTTACCAAGACAGCAATGGAAAGATTCAGCATGCTGGGACTAATGTTCTGAGTTGTGTATATTTCAATGCGAAGAGTATGGAATGAGTGTCAAAGTGCTTGGGGTATGGATCAGTATGTGGAAATACGACTCTGCAGCTATTAGGAGTAGGAGGAGTGGCAGCTCAATATTCCATGGTTCCGTTGTTTTAGGTGTGAAAGAGCAGGAGGGATTAAAGAGGATGGGGTGGCATTACTAGTCACGGCGGTCCTCAGACGGGACAGGCTGGAGAGCTCATTGACTGAGACTTTATGAGTAGAACTGAGGAATAAGAAAGGAATGACCACATTAACGGGATTGTATTATGGACCACCAAATAATCATTGGGATTCAGTGGGGCAAACTTGTAGAGAGATTGCAGACTGTTGCACGAAAGAGAAGTTCAAGTTCAAATTCATTGTCACCTGACTGTACCTGTATATAACCCAAACAAAACAGTTTTCCTGCAGACCACAGTGGGCCCACAAAACACACACAGCGCATAAAGCAAAATACTGTAAGTTAATAAAATATAATTCGAATGCTTCACAGGTAAACAGCTCACTGTCTTAGTGGCAAGACCTCTTTATGGCAGGGTATTTGTTAGTTTCACAGCCTGAGGGAAATAGCTGTGACCAAGTCAGACAGTCTTAGTCCTGATGCTTCTATACCTCCTTCCTGATGGTAGTGGGTCGTTATGGGAGATTGTGGGATGGGTAGTGGGGATCTCAACATTGCTTTGGGCGCTTCGCCTACAACACTGCCAATAAACGTCACAAACAAGGGAGACTGAGACATCGGTGATCCTCTCAATCATTTTTACTATCTCTGAAGTACCTTGCAGTTTGATGCTTTGCAACTTTTGTACCGCAGAGTGATGTGGCCAGACAGGACACTCAGTGGTGCTCCTGTAGAAAGTTGTTAGAATGGGGGCAGGGAGCCTGACAGGCCTCATTCTCAGAAAGTGTAGATGCAGGTGTGCCTTCTTGACCGGTGACTAGGTGTTCTGGGTCCAGGTTAGCTCATCTGGTATGTGCATACCAAGGAGTTTTGTACTCTTCACTGTTTCTAGAGCAGAGCAGTTGATGTTGAATGGAGATTGGTTGAACTATGTAAGTCCCGAATCACTTTTGTCTCATCCACATTGAGACACAGGTTGTTGTTTTTGCCTCTACCTCCTCTCTGTATGCCAGCTCATCATGATGAGGCCGGCCACTGTTGTATCTTAAGTGAACTTGATGATGCAGTTTGAGCTGAATCTGGCAGTGAATTCATAAGTCAGCAGTGAGCTGAGCACAAAGCCCTTGGATACCAATGCTCAGTGAATTGGAGCATGAGATGGTATTGCCAACTCGTACTGACTGGGCTCTTTCTGTCCAAGCTCCAGGTACAGAGAGGGGTGTTGAGTCCCAACGAGGATATTTTACCCACCATGGAGTGGGCTATGGAGTGGTGTGATGGTATGGGGACCAGTCAAGGCCGGGAAGGGGAACACGTGTTCCAGGGAGTAGACTAGAGCAAGTATGGGCTATGGAGTGGTGTGATGGTACGGGGACCAGTCAAAGCCGGGAAGGGGAACACGTGTTCCAGGGAGTAGACTAGAGCAAGTATGGGCTATGGAGTGGTGTGATGGTATGGGGACCAGTCAAAGCCGGGAAGGGGAACACGTGTTCCAAGGAGTAGACTAGAGCAAGTATGGGCTATGGAGTGGTGTGATGGTATGGGGACCAGTCAAGGCCGGGAAGAGGGACACGTGTTCCAGGGAGTAGACTAGAGCAAGTATGGGCTATGGGGTGGTGTGATGGTACGGGGACCAGTCAAGGCCGGGAAGGGGGACACGTGTTCCAGGGAGCAGACTAGAGCAAGTATGGGCTACTGAGCAGAAATATTGGTGGCGAACGGAGAAGCTAATGTGCTGATGATAAGCGTTACAAACGGATAGGGTATGAGATAGGAGACGGGGTATGCTGATGTAACTGAGATAGGAGACGGGGTATGCTAATGTAACTGAGATAGGAGACGGGGTATGCTGATGTAACTGAGATAGGAGACGGGGTATGCTGATGTCACTGAGATAGGAGACGGGGTATGCTGATGTCACTGAGATAGGAGACGGGGTATGCTAATGTAACTGAGATAGGAGACGGGGTATGCTAATGTAACTGAGATAGGAGACGGGGTATGCTGAAGTAACTGAGATAGGAGACGGGGTATGCTGATGTAACTGAGATAGGAGACGGGGTATGCTGATGTCACTGAGATAGGAGACGGGGTATGCTAATGTAACTGAGATAGGAGACGGAGTATGCTAATGTAACTGAGATAGGAGACGGGGTATGCTGAAGTAACTGAGATAGGAGATAGGGTATGCTGATGTAACTGAGATAGGAGACGGAGTATGCTGATGTAACTGAGATAGGAGACGGAGTATGCTGATGTAACTGAGATAGGAGACGGAGTATGCTGACGTAACTGAGATAGGAGACGGGGTATGCTGACGTGACTGAGATAGGAGACGGGGTATGCTGACGTCACTGAGATAGGAGACGGGGTATGCTGACGTGACTGAGATAGGAGACGGGGTATGCTGACGTCACTGAGATAGGAGACGGGGTATGCTGACGTGACTGAGATAGGAGACGGGGTATGCTGATGTAACTGAGATAGGAGACGGGGTATGCTAATGTAACTGAGATGGGAGACGGAGTATGCTAATGTAACTGAGATGGGAGACGGGGTATGCTAATGTAACTGAGATAGGAGACGGAGTATGCTGACGTAACTGAGATAGGAGACGGGGTATGCTGACGTAACTGAGATAGGAGACGGGGTATGCTAACGTAACTGAGATGGGAGACGGGGTATGCTGACGTAACTGAGATAGGAGACGGGGTATGCTAATGCGACTAAGGTAAGAAATTACTATAAAGAATACTGTGAACTAGGGTTTGGCGGACAATTAGTGACACGCTCATTAATTGTCTCAGCTTTTGTATGCAAATAAAGGCTTAAACTTCTCGAAGAATTTTCTGCGTCTCCTGGTTATTTCAAGAAACCACAACAAAATTGGCGACCGTGGCAGGACCGGAAAGAGACCCGCAGAAAGGAAACGGCATATTGGGGATGCTTCCCGGTCCAACAGGGCTAACAGAATTAAGGGTGCACCCAAACAAAGCGCTTTTTGCGACAATTTGGACTAAGAATTCTGTTGGTTTTGGGGAGGTCTCGGAGACGCAGAAGTGTGGAACCACTGTCGAAGGGTCTCTCCGGCCCAAAGAATCTGGCAGAATTGGGGGTTAACAGGAGGCTCAGAGGATTGATCGAGAACACTGCAGTGGGGGTAAGTACGAATAAGCTAATAAGGAGTTAAGTGAAGAAAAATTCCACGTGGTGTTGGTAAGTCCCTGTGGATACCGCTTCGTACGAAATGAAGGTCTGAACGGGCAGGGAAAGGAAAATAGAGAAAATCCTCGTGGATACCGCCTTAAGAGATAAGGGTCTGAATAGACGAGGTGCAAAGAGAAAGTTCTGTGGGTACCGCCCTAGGTAGAGGTCTGTACGGGCAGAATGGAATAGGAAACAAGGACAGTCTGATAAATAGTTTAAAGCGCTGGTAGATAGACGATAGACTAGGCATAGAATTAGAGTAAATAGTATTATCCAGTAAACGAACTGTGAATCTCTGAAATACCTTAAAAAGAGAGAACAACATGACAGGTAAAGGAACGGCAGTAGAGATTCTGAGCAAAAAATTCCCGGTAAATAAATGTGAGATCACAAAAACTTCAGAAAAATGGGAAAAAAGAACCAAGAACCTGGTCACAAAATGGCCAAGAGAAGGAACGTTTGATGTTAGCTTGTGCAAAGAAATGGAGGCGCTAATTAAAAATTACAAACCAAAAGATAAAACTAAGAAAAGAGAGCAAAAAAGAGAACGAGAATTGGAAGTGCTAAAACTCTTCAGAACGGAGGGAGAAAGGCTGAGGAGGACAGGTAGAATATTGATTACAAGCGAGGAAGACACTAAGGTGCTGGAGAAACAGCCTGTTAGAGAGAGAAGGGTACGGTGAGAAGCTGGCTTCAGCTCTGTACCCGGATGTGAAAGAAACAGAAAAACCCCCTCCCTATAATGAGGAAGGAACCCCTAAGCAGTGCCCCCTGCTGACGGGAACAGTAAACATGCAGGGAGAAGTACAAGTTTGGGATAATGAGGAGGAAAAAAGACAATACGAGAAGGAAAAAGCGGCGATATGGAAGGAGATACAGGCAGAAAGGATAAAGATAGAACAGGTACAGAGAGAAATGAGATTGAACAGATGAAATACTTGAGAGAGGAAAAGGAGTATGAGGAGTATCGGTTATACCGTAGAAATGAACAGACTAGAAAAGAAAGTGGCTCATCAGGGCAGGAAGAACTGAGGCATTCAAGAAGAAGTGGAAAGAAGATAGCAGACGAGAGTCTTGGAGAAACACAAGAGAGAAGGGAATCGAGCACGAGTGAGGATCATGAGGAGTCCCTGCCACAGGTGTACAGACACGGACAGGAAGAAAGAGAAGGTGACTCATTGGAGGAGCAAGAGTTAAGTGGAGAGAGAGAGGCTGCGAGAATTTGTGGGGAAGAGGTAGGAGGCAGAAGCCTAGAAGAGCAGAAGGAGGTGGTAGGGAGCGACTTGCGGAAGTAGAGAGAGAACCAGATAAGTTACTGAGAGGGGATTGCCAGAGGAGATGTGAAAATTACTCCAGGGGCCAACCAAGTATTGAATCAAGACAGAAAGGAAGGACTCCACAGGGAGACCGAGGGAAGAAGAGGACCCCGGAGAAATTTGTGTGGGAGGCAGTAAAGACATACCCTGAGACAGATGGGGAGTCAGGTGAGGAGGAAAGCCAGGGCAGGTGGGAAGGAGGAGGAAGAATGATGCCGTCGTTAGTTAAAGGATCAGGACAAGTGCAGTATATCCCCTGGGGATCCCAGGACCTAGAAGGGCTGAAAAACACTCTGCCCAATCTACATGAAGGAGCAGGGAAATGGATTAGAGCCTTTGGAGAAGAAACGGCGGGACGATTATTGGCTATGGGAGATTTGAAGGCACTATTGATAAGGTTGATGGGAACCTCCAAATTTAACGAACTAATGGAAATGGCTGGCATAGTAAACTCGAACAACCCGAGAACTGATGGAGACGGGTTTGACAGAGTGAGGCAGAGGGTATAGCAGGCCCTCAGAAAGCTTTATCCACCCAAAGTGGACCTCAAAGCCTTAAAAGGGGATCCACTGGGAGACACTGAAAACCCAGCAGCCTACGTAGAAAACCAGTTGAAAAGGTGGAGACTGGAGACTGAGCAAGAGGTGGAGAATATCTTATTTGTGACCTCACTGTTCCGACATAGCATTTTGGATGCAATGCCTCCACAAGTAAAATCCAAACTGGAGGAAGTGGTTGGGCTGACATCAATGACCCCACAAGAATTCAGAAACCACGTAGTCCATGCAGTTGAGAAATACCGGAAAGACAAACGAAGGTTGGCTGAGCAGCAGGAAGAGGTGCAAAGAAAGTTAATACAAATGCAGCTCGAAGAACTTAAAAAGAAGGAAAAAGAGAAAAGTAAAAAGATGCTGCCAGCAACTACCGGTCCGAACACAGCCATTGAACTGGACAAAGCACTGCTAAATGGAGGGACCGATCATACTGTAAGACAAGGGCCGGAAAACCCCATGCCAATAATCGTCTTTGGGGGAGCATTCCCACAAATGCCCTATCAGGAACAGACTAAATTCAAACAGCCCAGACAGGACTGGAAGTCCCAAGGAGGGGGACAGAGGAGCTATGGGCAGAGGGGACCAGTGAAGAAACAGGAAGAAAGAGAGGTAGAGAGATTGTGCTGGGGATGTAATCAGCCAGGTCACATGAGAAGAGGTTGTCCGTTTACACCATGGCCTATCACACACCAGCAGGAACCGATAAGAAGGGAACTACAGTTTAGCCAAGGACCAGCCCCCACAGGCCCAAGCGGACCTGTGAACCCCTATGCAAGGTATTAGGGGTTCCCCGAGAACTCGAGTGGGAAGGGACATTACCCAATGATAACAAGGGAGGCAGACGAGGAACCCATTGTTCAGGTTATGTTAGAAGGGCAACTGATACCAATGATGATAGATACTGGAGCCACATACACTTGTGTACAGCCACAGTATGCCCTTCACCTTCCCATGTCAGGAAAGTTTATTAAGACGGTAGGGTTCTCGGGGAAAACACAGTTGACACAGTGCACGGCTCCAGTGCGGTTGAGAATGGGAAATAAAGGAATTGTTTTGCCGGTGCTAGTATCTAAAGGAACTCCAATTAATTTGTTAGGTAGAGATGCCTTATTGAAACTGGAATTAAAATTAGAATGCACCAGAAATGGGCTGAGTGTGGAAAGAGCAGGGGCTCAATTGATAGTGCGAGAAGACAAGAAGGCTAATGTCTTTTGGATAGGAGACATCGCAGATCAGATTCAGGAAACCTGGGAAAAATAGAAAAAGGGCGTGCAGGCTATATTACCCAGGGCTGTAATGCCCAAATCTGAGCTACATTGATTTTTGTGATTTTTGACAAGACTCGGAACAGGGAGTTAGAGGAGAAATGGCACCTGGAGGCATGTACCCAACAGCACCTGGAAGGGGAGGCTGTGATCATTGGAAAGCAAGGGGCAGCTTTACAAGTTAAGTGGAACACCTTTTTAGAAAAATGGTACAGGATACCGGAGGCTGCGCCCCACGTAACGTTGTTGGTAAATAAGGGATATCAGTCTAAAGACTTGGGACCCTTAGTTAAGAGTGCTGAAACCATAACAGTGTGGAGAAAAATCACGCCAGAGGTGTGGATATCAGAAGACAACAATTACATTAAAATAATGGTAAGTGTAGATATGGTAGGGACAGTGAGAGAGGTCGAAATAACTCCCCAACCACACATGCCCTTGCTGGGAAAGGAAAGAGGCCAGCAGAAAGATAGAAGGTTAGATGAGTTGCCGTCTATTCTGTGGTCACAGCATGACACGGACGTAGGGAAAATAAAAACAGCTAGTCCGGTGGAAGTAAGGCTGAAAAGGGGAGCAATTCCACCCAGGAGACCACAATACCCTCTAAGACCAGAAGCAGAAGAGGGAATAGCGTCGACAGTGCAGGGGTTGCTTGAAATAGGAGTGCTTAAAAGAACAAACAGTCCATGCAATACCCCGTTGCTGCCGGTCTTAAAAGCAGATAAATCTAAATGGAGTTTGGTGCACGATTTGCGAGCGGTAAATGACGTGGTAGAGGACTGGCCAGCGGTAGTCCCCAACCCACACACGCTTTTGACTAATGTTCCACCAGAAGCAAGTTACTTTTCAGTGATTGATTTGTGTTCGGCTTTCTTCAGCATTCCTCTAGCCGATCAGTGTCAGTATTTGTTTGCATTTACTTACAGAGGTGCTCAGTATACCTATACCAGAATGCCGCAAGGGTTTAAACATTCACCACACGTTTTTAATCAGGTGTTGAAGGCAGACCTAGAGGGCATACCATTGGAAAGTACATTGTTACAGTATGTGGATGACCTGTTGATTTGCTCCCACAGTAAGGAACAGTGTGAGCAGGACACTATAACTCTGTTAGTGTCTCTATATTTTTTACTGAGTTAAGTATTGTATGTAATTAGTTTTGCTACAACAAGTGTATGGGACATTGGAACAAAAAGTTGAATTTCCCCATGGGGATGAATAAAGTATCTATCTATCTATCTATCTATCTAGAGAAGCTGGCACACGGAGGACATAAAGTATCCAAAAAGAAACTGCAATTTTGCACGCAGCAAGTGGAATACTTAGGCAGGGTAATATCCAAGGGAGTGAAGGCAATAGCACCAGATCAGATTGAGGCAATAACTAAGGCCCCAAAACCCCAGACTGTAGGGCAGATGATGATGTTTTTGGGAATGGCAGGGTACAGCTCAGATTGGATAGGAGAATATGCTGAGATTGTGCACCTTTGAGAAAGATAATGAAAGAAGCAGGACATACAAATTTGAAGAACGGCTTACAGTGGAATGGAGAGGCGGAGGTAGCTTTCAATACTATTAAGCAGGAATTGCAGTCAGCACCAGCATTAGCTTTGCCTGACTACGAGAAGGTTTTTCATTTGTATGTATCCAACCGACAGGAGGGTTATGTCACAGCAGTTCTAACACAAGAGGCAGGCACAGGAAAAGCAAAGCAGCCGATAGCATACTACAGTACGAGGCTAGATGAGGTGGCTCAGGGGTATTCACCCTGTTATCAGGGATTGGCGGCGCTGTACTATGCATATGGAAAGGCATCATCTGTAACCCTGGGCTATCCTGTGACTCTGTACACACACCACAAAGTAGCAGAATTGCTGGAAAGAGGGAAATTTGTGCTGACGCCAGCCAGGATAGCAGCGTATCAGATGCTATTGACATTTCCTGACATAACTATACAGAGATGCACTACCAGTAATATAGCCGATTTTGTCCCTTTGGGCTAAGAAGGAGAACCCCATGATTGTGTAGGGAAGACGATGGCATTTGCCAAATTGAGAGCAGATTTACAGTCAGAACCACTAGAGGATGCAGATAAAAAGGTTCTGTTCGTAGATGGCTCTTGTTATAGGGATTATGATGGAAATCACGCAGGGTTCTCAGTAGTGCAGCAGGATCAGTCGAGCTATAAGATTATTAGGATGGAGTCCTGTCCCCAACCGTGTTCCGCCCAACTAGCGGAAATCAAAGCCCTGACAGCTGCGTGTGAAATGATGGAAGGTGAGAAAGTAGACATCTATACTGATTCGGCATATGCTCATGGAGTATGCCATCTGTTTGGGGCAGTGTGGAAACAGAGAGGTTTTTAAAAAAGCAGTGGAGATCCCATACAACATTGTCAGCAAATTCTAGACTTAATAAAAGCCATAATGAAACCTAAAGCATTGGCTATAGTAAAATGCCAGGCACATAAAAAGGGAAATGATGTAATAACAAAGGGAAATCAAGCTGCAGACGAGGCAGCCAGAAAAGCATCTGGATGTACATCAGCTGTCATTGCCCCCCAGGTAAGCCTAGCTCCAGAACCTGTGGTAGAGGACCTAATTGAAACACAAGGTAAGGCAACTTTGGCAGAACAGACAATGTGGAGACAAAGGGGGGCCAAGCAGAACCCGGAAGGCTTGTGGAGCACGGAAGACGGTTTGTTGGTAGCGCCCACCCCTCTACTGACGATTCTGATTTCAGAAGCGCATGGGATGGACCATTGTGCAAGGGGGGAAGTGATAAAGAAAATAAAGAAGGATGGTTTTTGGTCACCTTATTTACAGGCTTCAGTGGACTTTGTCTTGTCACAGTGCGAGGTATGCGCACAGAATAATGTTCGGTAGGGAATTACAACCCCAATAGGTCACATTCCTGTACCTGAAGGACCATTTAAACATCTAGTGATCGACTACGTAGACATGATAAAGACAGTGAGAGGGAAAAGATACATGCTGGTAGTAATTGATCAATTTAGCAGATGGGTGGAGGCGATACCTTCAAGAGATCAAGGGGCAAAGACGGTGGTAAAATTTCTGACAAATAAAGTGATCCCAAGGTTTGGAATACCTACAGAAGTTAGCTCAGACAATGGTTCAGCTTTTATCCAGAAAGTGGTCAAACTGGTACTACAAGCGCTGAGGATAAAGCAAAGATTTGGATGTGTATACCACCCTCAGTCGCAGGGCATGGTAGAGCGAATTAATGGAACCCTGAAAGCCAAACTGAACAAGATCTGTGCAGACACTAAACTTAATTGGGTCGATGCTTTACCGTTAGCATTGATGAGTTACCGCATGCAAACTAATCGAATAACATGCCTGACACCGCATGAGATGCTCACTGGGAGGCCCATGCCCCAGTGGAGAGGGCCGTATAAAGGACCTAGTTTGGAACAATTGGAAATAGAATTGAAACAATACATGCAGCAGCTAACTATGATACATAGGTCTATTTATGCCCAGGAAAAACAGAAAGAGCCGGAGACCGTACAAGGGGAAGGACCGATTAAACCTGGAGACCAGGTTTACGTGCGAGTTTTTCGGAGAAAGTGGAACGAGCCGAGAAAGGAAGGACCCTTTACGGTGACCAAGACATCACCCACCGCAGTTCAGGTAGAAGGACGCTCCACCTGGTACCATCTGAACCACTGCACGAGGGCAGCCCCACAAGGACAATCAGGTGAGGAGTCCGAGGTAAGTGATGCGGAGGAACAGTTAGCAGGAGACAGACAGGAGGAACAAGGAGCCAGACACCTACACTGGAACAGCTTATAATGCAATATCAGTTGAGCTATGAATGGTTTACGTGGACAGGTGCTCGTCCAGTGGGTCATTTCAGAGGTAACTGCACTCAGATGTGGAATGTGACCCCAGGCGAAAGACACATAGTAGATTCCCCTCCACCCGAAGGTACGTTGGACGCCCAGACCATCCCCTAGCAGACACCTGGTGACTGTGTGGTGAGGAAGGGGGTCTGAGATCCACACTTCCCCTCAATTGGGCAGGTACGTGTACACGTGTTATGCTACTTCAAGAAGTTATAGTATCCCCTGAAGTACACTTCAACACTGATATCTCTGAACAGCAGACACTATTGCAGAAAAGAAGAAAATATGAACCCGACTCGACGATCTGGATAGATAGTATAGGACAGCCGAGAGGTATACCTAACGAATTTAAGGCGAGAAATGAGATTGCTGCAGGCTTCGAAGCATTTCTACCCTTGATGGGAACTATTAAAAATGTTGAATGGATAAATTATATATATTACAATCAGCAAAGATTCATCAACTACACCGATGATGCACTGGAGGCCTTGGGACAACAGTTGATGCAACTAGCAAAATGGCGTGGCAGAATAGACGAGCATTGGACTGACTGTTGGCAGAAAAAGGAGTTTGTGTGATGTTTGGAGAGCAGTGCTGTACTTTTATACCAAATAACACTAGCCCAGAAGGATCGTTTACTAAGGCAATGTATAAGTTGAAAAGTCTCAGAAAGGAAGTTAAACAGAATGCAGGGTTCGGACATCAGTTATTTGACTGGTTAGAAAGTAGACTCGGAGGATGGGGAGCATGGCTGACTAAGATGGCAATGACTGTCGGTATTGTATTGCTGAGCTGTGCACTTGTGCTGTGCTGTTTTCTTCCTTGTCTCAAGTCTCTTGTAGTGCGTGCTGCAACCAAACAAATTCCGATGCTCGTGACGATTACTGAAGCAAGCTTAGTGGAGAAAGAAACTCCGAAAATGTATCGTTACAGCCTACAACACCTGCAGGATGAACAGGAGCAAAACGACAGTGTGGGAGTAGATTGTAAGGGCTTCTGAGTTTTTTTTCCCTGTCTCAGGTACAAAGGGACAGGTTTTTGGCTCAGCGGCCCAGGGTAGCAGGGAGAGAATACTTTGAGGTCTTGGCGCAGAAAATTATAGTTTAACCCAAGATTTGGGAATAAATGCTGGACTTTATTGGGGCTTTTGTGCACGGACTCTTAGTCTTCTTTCTCTGTGTGAGACCCTATGGGTCTCAAGGGGGGGATTATATTGGAGAATAAAGTTGCATTGTTTGCTGTGTAACCAAAACTATGTAACCAGCCTTGTGTTTGCTATTTGCTATGTATGTATCCAATTTAGTAGGAGAATGTAATCTCTGTATTGTCTCTGTACTGTTGAACACATCAATGCGGGGTATGCTAACGTAACTGAGATAGGAGACGGGGTATGCTAACGTAACTGAGATAGGAGACGGGGTATGCTGATACTTTAAACTGCTCACTCTTTCCACTTCCGATCTCTCATCTAACCCTTCCTGAAGTCCACAATCAGCTCTTTCATCTTACTGACGTTGAGTGCCAGGTTGTTGCTGCGGCATCACTCCACTAGTTGGCATATCTCACTCCTGTAGCCCTCTCGTTACCACCTGAGGCTACATCCACACTAGACTGGATAATTTTGAAAACGTCGGTTTCGCGTAAAAACAATAGGCGTCCACACTATGCGTTTTAAAAAATATCTCTGTCTACATTGAAACGAAATTTCGGCAAATCTCCTCCTACTGGGCATGCGCAGGACACATCTACTGAAAACAAGCGACATGTTTGGTGTCAAATCTCGCTGTGAAAGTGCGCATTTGTGTAGTTACAGACTAGAAAAACTTAAACGACGGATAGCTGTTGGCTCCCGCGCAAGAAAACTTAAAAGTTAAAAAAACAATACTGGAGTGTAAGGCGGCAACTGACAGGGAGTTCACAGACAGATTGACCCGGCTGACGACGAACATTGGAAAACCGACTAACTCTGTTGCATTAATAAAGCCCCTTGTTAAATGTATAAAACATGTCTGCATCAGTGTTATCTTGTATTTCCATACAATGTTACATTAGGCTGTTACACATCTATTCTCAGAGAGGTATTTGCATAAATAGGTAAACCACCTTCATACAAGCAAGGACAGAAAACAGGGCAAAGTGAGTATACTTATTTATTCAGTAAGTTATGGGTCAAAGTATTTGGTGAGTACATTTCTAACGCTTCTGGCGTCAGTCTCGTTGCTGTCTGTTCTAAAATTGTTAGGTTGCGTTTAAGAAAACAATGAAATAACGCACTGCCGTCTGACAGCGTTTTCAAAAGTCTCCGGTTACTCCGTCCACACTGATCTGGCCCAGCAGCGTTTTAAAAAATACCCACCCTGGAAAGTGTTTCTGAAAAGCTCCGGTTTCGGGGGGATGAAAACGCCGTTTTAGTGTGTACAAATGCAAAAGTATTTCCTTGCTCTTGTACTCAATTCCCTTTGTAATAAAGGCCAACATTCTATTAGCCTTCTTCACTGCCTGCTGCACTTGCTCATTCACCTTCAGTGACTGATCTACTCAGTGCCTGAGGCTTCTCACTTAAGTGTTCACAACAATCAGCCAGCATTGATGGATTCCAGTTGCCCTGATACTGTTTCTGTACGACCACAATGCCCTGGTGAAACCTTTCACCATGCTCGTCAATGACAGTGCCAAGATATACAAGGAAGGCGCCTAAATGGGAATGCAGAAAATGCATCTTTAAGTGACCTGTTTCATTTTGTGTGTTTGTATGTTTGAAGCACGATGTCAACCAGCTGCATGTTGTATAGTGCTCTGTAGTTGTCACCAACATTTTCAACAAAATCCTTAAATGTGATTTTCTCCTGTGCCACTAGAAGTTCTTCAAATTCCCTGTTATTGATGATCTGTTTGATTTGTGGACCAACAAAAATACCTTTTTTAATGTTGGAATCAGTTGTTCTGACCTGAATTATGAATTGAAGTAACAAATATTGACGATTTTAAAAAAAAGGTGTGTAATAGGGAAATCTTGTGCTTATTTTCATGATTAGCAGCCCAAAATCCGCAAGATATGCCCAAAAGTACTTTGGAAGCAAAATCTTTGTTGTCCAGTGTAATCTGCCTCAGCCAGTTTTGAAATCAGTTCAATAATTTGATTTAATCATGTACACTTCAATTTCAGCCAACATATGAAGTACCAGGAGATGCATATAAATGAATCTTAACATAATTCAACAATACATGCATGTACCTGGTGAATGTGAAAGAATTCATCAAATCTATGCTGACGATTTTTGCTCAGTCACATTTGTACAGGTACTTGTTTGACCTGAATCTGAGAGCAGATTTGTAAATTTACAATAATTCTTCTTCATTCTCCAGCAGCTCATTAAATCAGCATTCAAGAATTACACAGAAATTCCAAAGTATAGATACAGGTATTTTATTTATCATTTGCTGTGTACAAACAGGGGCTACAAATGCCTTGGGACTTTTTCAAATACAAATCCCTGTCATGCTAACTGCCTTTAGAAAGTGACAGAAACTTAAACCAACAGTTGTCTAACATAAATCAAAACTGTCTCTGTCTCTCCCCATTCCACCCCTCCAATTCCCACCACCTGTGGGCCAAAGCATCTTGTACAGAATAATCCTTCAAATTAAGAAGAAAATCAAGTACATGAAACAATGAGTAAATACTTATAGGAAGCAGTGCTACTGTATGATGCATCAACTCTAATGGAATATACCCACAAATTTATCTCAATTTGACTGACAATCAAAAATGTATGGAGCCATAGGCTTCTACACAAGACGTGAATAAGTACTAATTATATAATTTAATTCTCATTATTTTAATAAATAACTCTAACCCACATTCCTAGACTGAGCAGGTGTCTGAAAAATTTCAATACATCAAGAGTGGGTACAAGGGTTTACAGTCTTCTGGTGAAGGGGATAACCACATCCTTTTAATAATATTATAATATAAAATTTTAATCAACCCTTGATTTCCCATTCTATAACTTCCTTTCAGTTATTGACAATCCTTCGATACAATGCTTGTTAATTTCCCATTTTTAATTTCACTTCATACTAGATCAACGCTTTCAGGTGAAAAGTAACAATACAGGAATCTCCAGTCATTTTAAAACTCAACACAATCAACATTTACAAGTTAATGAGGCTGCATCCACCTCAAACGTATTTGTATTGACATATAAAAGTTGCAAGGTTTTGGCAGAATGCAGCTTTCAAAAGAATTTTTCCTGTTTTAATAATGCCAACACATTTTTTCAACACTCCTGACAGTATAAAGAACACTCTTGTCTATTTTAAATATACTGAAGCATTAATTTCTGCCCTCATGCTGATGAGGCACTTCTATTAAAAGATGGCTGAACCCACTTTTTCACTTTATCCTTTTTTTCACTTTAACCATTTTTTAAAATTCCCTGATTGAATGTAGCATGACATGGATATTCTGGGGAAGATATATGAGGGCAGATCAGAACTATCAAGACAGACATGAAGGTGACTACATACATTTTAGGAAAGGCACATTGATGCTGCTGAATAGTTACTAGAACACATTCCTCACCTTTGACTTTGGAATGGGATGTACTAACTAGATATTTCACATCAAAGGGGACAGAGACTAAAATCTGATGGAAATCCTTACTGGAAACATCACTCACCTTTCTGCTCCAGGTGCTCATAGATCAGCCTTCCACTTATACTAATATCTTCAGGATTTCTTTCTCAAAAAGTATAGACTTACACAATTATTTCCTGATTTGAGATGAACTGCTCCTGTTGTGATTTTTGGATGTCCGAAGAGAAAGAACAATGCGACCACCCCACTGTCACTGCCCGTCCCACCTTCATCCCTATGGCTCCAGCCTACCTACAGGAAGGGTGAAGAGGAAAGGTGCCCCACACAACCTACAGTTCTACTTTTGTTATTTGAAGAGGGATTTACTTCCATGCACAAACTTCATCAGGATGATTCCTAGATGAAGTTGTTGTTTTATAAAGAGAGGTTGAGCACGTTGAGAGTTTGAATGTAGGCACTGGAATTTAGAAGAATGCTTCCCTGGTGGAGGATTTAGGATTAGGGGCATAGTTTCAGAATAAGGGGCTATTTAGTGTTTCATCAATCTTTGGAGTTCTCTACTCCAGAAAGCCATGGATGCAGTTGCTGACAACAGCCACTGTGCACAGATTTCTGGACTGATACTGAGAAGACGAGGATTATGTGGAGCAGGCAGGGAAGTGGAAATGATGCCAAGATCCGATCTAAAAGAGCAGGCTAGAGAGACCACATGCTCCTGGAATGTGTGAAATGGCTACTCAGGAAAGAATATGCTCCACATGTAAGTCTTCTGCTGGTCCACATTAATTGTTCATTTCATATTTAAATAAGATTGTTAAGAATTGCAGGCAGTTCCTGCAGGAATGACTTGTTTCTTATTACAATTGGTCCCAAAAAGGAATTTGTTCAACATGGATTATCAAAACATGCAGTGACTAACTAGTTAACATGATGTTGTCCACGCTGTAAGGAATCACAGTAACCTCCTGACTGATCTGACTGTGAAACCAGACTGAAGTGACAGTAACCACCTCAGGGATTACATATATAAGAAATTACTCTGTAGATAACTAAACCAACTAACATATGAAAAAGCTGGAAATAACTGGTCAGTAACATCTGTGGTGGGAGAGTCAATAGGATAAAGTCCAGTAAAAGAATGTGCCTGTAGGACCAAGCCTCTGCTGTGTGGGGAGCTCTACTCAGAGGGAAATAGAACCCATGAGAAGCAGGCGTCTGATGGTTGCTTCTGCCCATGGAAGTGAATCCATTAGAGCTGGCAACAAGTTTCAGAGGGGTTACTACTGGAAACCTCTCAGCCTGTTCAAGCTTGATCTTCCTGACTTCTCAGTCCATTCCATCTGCAGGCTGTGATAAAGTTGACCCTCTGACTTGGAAATATATCAGTTTAGAACATGGAAAAGGAACCTGGTATTTGGAAGACAATGCTTCTCAACTGGTTACTTGGTGGGAGAATATTAGGTCTGTAGGTTCATCTATAAACAATTTTCACTCATCATAAACATCGGTAAAGCACAAAATAACCAGCTTCAAGGAAAAATACAATAGAAATTAATAGTGGGAATCTTAGTACATAATGTATTCAACATGCCTGCATGTTAATCTCTTCTTCTTTGTTTCTTACTGGAGCAAGACCAGCATTTACTATCAATTCGAACTGCCCTTGGTGGTGAGCCATTTTCCAGAACCAATACAGTATCATCACATTGACATGAAATCGCAATGGTTTGCTAGGCCATTACAGAGGGCAGTGAAGATAGCCTAGCTGGTGTCAAACTGGACTCGGTAAGGATGGCAGATTCCCTTCCCTGAAGTTCATTAGTAAACCAGATGAGATTTTTATGACTATTTGGCAGTTCCACTGTCACCAATACTGAGGCAGGACTGGAATGTTTAATATGGCACGAAATGGGTGCTGATACCCTGGGAAGTTGCATTCTAACATCAATCAGCTGCATGAAGGGAAGCACAGCTGATGGCATTGTAGTGTATTGCTCTGACATTATTTAAACCTATACATAGCCTTCTATAGGAAAGAAAAAATACTGGAGCTGCCCTTGTGGCTTTCAAGAGCACTCAAAATAAATCATCAAAATTTTAGTACTTAAATCTTGAGTCAATTAATGGACTGGTACAACTCAGGCAACACATTTTTTCCTGGAAGACTATCAGTGGAAATGATGTGCCTGCTGCTTAAATATGGTTGATTCCTCACCATGTTTGCTAATTTCAGATCACAAACTCAACAGGAAACAGTGACTGTGTCCCTATTCATAAAGGGGCATTATGATTAACAAAAAAAAACCCTTAAATTTATCTACCTCCTTCATTCTTCTGTACATCATTATAGATCCTTGTAACATAAGAATTGCCTTGAACTGCGTAGAGGACGCGAATACCTCAGCTCGTTATAGGTACACAAATACACTGTACTTTAGGGCTTCACATATTTTGGTTTGCTGTAAAAGACAGAGCACGGACTGTAATTCAAACAGCACAGAAGATAATGGCAGGATATCACACAATTAGTTCATGTTAGAGACGAGCATTGCTTTGTGGTGTTGGTGTCTCTCTGCTGAATTCATTACGTGGCCGACTACCTCTCACACTTCAGTTGAAAACAGAATGCTCTGACGTTTGCTGTCTGGGGTAGGAATGGTTTCTAGCTGCAGAAAGTACAGCAGTACTTGCACCTGAAAGAAAACAGAAAGAACTTCTTACTAATTCAGGTCACCAAAATCTGGCATACTGTCAGGAGGCATGTGGTGCTAACATGAATGATTTAGATAGATAGATAGATAGATAGATAGATACTTTATTCATCCCCATGGGGAAATTCAACTTTTTTTCCAATGTCCCATACACTTGTTGTAGCAAAACTAATTATATACAATACTTAACTCAGTAAAAAATATGATATGCATCTAAATCACTATCTCAAAAAGCATTAATAATAGCTTTTAAAAAGTTCTTAAGTCCTGGCGGTAGAATTGTAAAGCCTAATGGCATTGGGGAGTATTGACCTCTTCATCCTGTCTGAGGAGCATTGCATCGATAGTAACCTGTCGCTGAAACTGCTTCTCTGTCTCTGGATGGTGCTATGTAGAGGATGTTCAGAGTTATCCATAATTGACCGTAGCCTACTCAGCGCCCTTCGCTCAGCTACCGATGTTAAACTCTCCAGTACTTTGCCCACAACAGAGCCCGCCTTCCTTACCAGCTTATTAAGACGTGAGGCGTCCCTCTTCTTAATGCTTCCTCCCCAACATGCCACCACAAAGAAGAGGGCGCTCTCCACAACTGACCTATAGAACATCTTCAGCATCTCACTACAGACATTGAATGACGCCAACCTTCTTAGGAAGTACAGTCGACTCTGTGCCTTCCTGCACAAGGCATCTGTGTTGGCAGTCCAGTCTAGCTTCTCGTCTAACTGTACTCCCAGATACTTGTAGGTCTTAACCTGCTCCACACATTCTCCATTAATGATCACTGGCTCCATATGAGGCCTAGATCTCCTAAAGTCGACCACCATCTCCTTGGTCTTGGTGATATTGAGACGCAGGTAGTTTGAGTTGCACCATATCACAAAGTCCTGTATCAGTTTCCTATACTCCTCCTCCTGTCCATTCCTGACACACCCCACTATGGCCGTGTCATCAGCGAACTTCTGCACATGGCAGGACTCCGAGTTATATTGGAAGTCTGATGTGTACAGGGTGAACAGAACCGGAGAGAGTACGATTCCCTGCGGCGCCCCTGTGCTGCTGACCACCGTGTCAGACCTACAGTCTCCCAACCGCACATACTGAGGTCTCTCAGTCAAGTAGTCCACTATCCAATCCACCATGTGAGAGTCTACTCCCATCTCCGTTAGTTTGTGCCTTAAGATCTTGGGCTGGATGGTGTTAAAGGCACTAGAGAAGTCAAGGAATGTAATCCTCACAGCACAACTGACCCCCTCTAGGTGAGAGAGTGATTTGTGCAGCAAATACGTGATAGCATCCTCCACTCCCACCTTCTCCTTATACGCAAACTGAAGAGGATCCTGGGCGTGCCTGGTTTGTGGCCTCAGATTCTGTATTATCAGCCGCTCCATGGTCTTCATAACGTGCGACGTCAAGGCAACAGGTCTGAAGTCATTCAACTCCTTTGGTTGTGGTTTCTTCGGTACCGGGACAATACAGGATGTTTTCCACTGTCTGGGTAATAACTGCTTATAATTTAATAACTGCTGATCTATATCTTGTCCCAAGTCAGTTCCATCAGAAAACAATGCAGGGATTCTTGCTTCTGATGACCAACCACCAGCTTAGAAAAGTAAGACCATGGTCGGGCTCAGTGAACCCCCACCCCACCCCTTTGTCAAGAGTTTTCAAATACTTTTTCTTTCACAATGAAGATCAGTCATAGTCTAAATTGATAACTGAGTGGACTCAGGTTACTGGCTGGTCTATTGGAGCTCTTGGACAAGGCCTTACATGGATGCAGAACGTCACCACAATACCAGAATTGGAATAGAACCAAACCAAAAAAAAAAATTAAGGAGGTTTGGAATGAACTGTTCCTATGAAATAGTACTGGAGAAATGAATGAGATTGAAAGGCAATGAATCCTCAAGCTCAGAAGAGCCACTGCCCACGGCTTTGAAAGAAGCTATGGTAGAAATAGTGGGTGTACTTATTATCATCCTGCAGAATTTCACAGACTCCAATAGAATGGAGGGTTGCAAATTTAAACCCACGATTTAAGGAAAGGGGCATGGAAAAAAGAGGGAGTTAACAGATCAGCTAGTCTGACGTCAGTAGTCGGGGAAAATAGCGGAATCTAGAGATACAGCATGGTAATGAACCCCCACCACCCAGGTAACCAGTTAACTTACTAACCCATACATCTTTGGAATGTAGGGGAAAACCAGAGCAGCTAGAGTGTGGTCATGGGGGGAATGTATTACAGCCAGCAGTGGAACTGGCACTGTGATGGTGTTACAGTAACCACTAGGCCACTGCACTGCCCCAAACATTACTGAAGAAATTTGAACAGGCTGCTTGTAAAATAATAGTGGGTTTGCACAGAGCCAACTGGGTTTATGAAAGGGAAACCACGGTTGATAGATTAGATTTTTGAGGTTGCAACTAACAGATTAAGTAAAGGGGAACTAGTAGATGTGGTATTTTGGTATTTCCTCATGTGTTGTGCAGAAGATTATTAATTACAGCACACGGGATTAGGGCTAAAATACTGCTGTTGATCAAGGTCTCATTAACTGGGAGAAAACAGAGAATAAAAGTAAACAAGTTGTTTTCTGAACATGATGGTGCAAGTGCCCAAAGTGATTTGGATTGGGGACCAAGAGAGAGTTCTGCATCTGCGGATTCAACCAACCACGTATCAGGATAAAAAAAAACCCAAGTTCTCTCTCCAGCACTCGTTGTTTGAGCGTCTCGTTCGGTCGCTACTTGCGTTGCGTGCACCCTTTGTTTCTGTGAAAAAATGACTCCTAAAAAGCAATTAAGTGGTCAAAGCAATTCCTCAAAGGCTAAGAGGGAGCGTAAAGTGCTGTAATCTAGAGATGATTAAAAGTATTACTCGTTGTTTGAGCATTGTTCGCCTCGTGTCTCGTTCGCTCGTTACTTGTGTTGTGAGTGAATGGAAAGAGTTTAAGGCTAGTAAGGGATGGCTGGCTAGCTATGTACAACGCTACAGCCTCAAGATCACGGGAGAATCAGCATCTCGTTCACTCGTTACTTGTGTTGTGAGTGAATGGAAGGAGTTTAAGGCTAGTAAGGGATGGCTGGCTAGCTATGTACAGCGCTACAGCCTCAAGATCACGGGAGAATCAGCATTTCGTTCGCTCGTTACTTGTGTTGTGAGTGAATAGAAGGAGTTTAAGGCTAGTAAGGGATGGCTGGCTAGCTATGTACAACGCTACAGCCTCAAGATCACAGGAGAATCGGCATCTCGTTCGCTCGTTACTTGTGTTGTGAGTGAATAGAAGGAGTTTAAGGCTAGTAAGGGATGGCTGGCTAGCTATGTACAACGCTACAGCCTCAAGATCACAGGAGAATCGGCATCTCGTTCGCTCGTTACTTGTGTTGTGAGTGAATGGAAAGAGTTTAAGGCTAGTAAGGGATGGCTGGCTAGCTATGTAAAGCGCTACAGCCTCAAGATCACGGGAGAATCAGCATTTCGTTCGCTCGTTACTTGTGTTGTGAGTGAATGGAAGGAGTTTAAGGCTAGTAAGGGATGGCTGGCTAGCTATGTACAACGCTACAGCCTCAAGGTCACAGGAGAATCGGCATCTCGTTCGCTCGTTACTTGTGTTGTGAGTGAATAGAAGGAGTTTAAGGCTAGTAAGGGATGGCTGGCTAGCTATGTACAACGCTACAGCCTCAAGATCACAGGAGAATCGGCATCTCGTTCGCTCGTTACTTGTGTTGTGAGTGAATAGAAGGAGTTTAAGGCTAGTAAGGGATGGCTGGCTAGCTATGTACAACGCTACAGCCTCAAGATCACAGGAGAATCGGCATCTCGTTCGCTCGTTACTTGTGTTGTGAGTGAATAGAAGGAGTTTAAGGCTAGTAAGGGATGGCTGGCTAGCTATGTACAACGCTACAGCCTCAAGATCACAGGAGAATCGGCATCTCGTTCGCTCGTTACTTGTGTTGTGAGTGAATAGAAGGAGTTTAAGGCTAGTAAGGGATGGCTGGCTAGCTATGTACAACGCTACAGCCTCAAGATCACAGGAGAATCGGCATCTCGTTCGCTCGTTACTTGTGTTGTGAGTGAATGGAAAGAGTTTAAGGCTAGTAAGGGATGGCTGGCTAGCTATGTAAAGCGCTACAGCCTCAAGATCACGGGAGAATCAGCATTTCGTTCGCTCGTTACTTGTGTTGTGAGTGAATGGAAGGAGTTTAAGGCTAGTAAGGGATGGCTGGCTAGCTATGTACAGCGCTACAGCCTCAAGGTCACAGGAGAATCGGCATCGGCTGATGCATCAATGTTCCCAGAAGAGTTATGATGGTTGTGTCTGTACTGAACAGGTACAGACTTTTTTTTCTTGTCAGTATTCCCTAAACAATACAGTATAACAACTATTTACATAGCATTTACATTGTATTAGGTATTATAAGTAATCTAGAGATGATTTAAGTATACGGGAGGATGTGCGTAGGTTCAATGCAAATACTACGCCATTTTATATATAGGATTTCGAGTATCCGCGGAATTTGGTATCCGCGTGGGGTCCCGGAACCAAACCCCCGCGGATACGGAGAGCTGACTGTATATCCTAGTGTACTGATTATATAGAGTGGAGGAAAATGTGGGCTGTAAGGGTCAGTAAATGGGTGATGGAACATCATGTAGAAAAATGTTGCTCATCTATTGTGAGAAGTAGAAAGATTACTGAATGCTGTCATGGAAGTACAGCAAACTATCACAGAGACAGTGGTGTGCTGGCTTTTATTGCCTGAGGATTTAAGTAGAAGGGTAGAGATATCCCCCTTTAATTCTATGGATCAGTGGAATAGTGAGATTAGATTTGGTCTTACCTGTGCTAAGACGTACATTTGACAGAGGAGCTGTACTGAAGGCTCACCAGACTGTTCACTGCAGTATGGGCTTATAATGCAGGGAGAGCATCTGTACAGTACAGAATTTATACCAATCTCATTGAAATGTACATATTTCTGTAGGGCCTTGAGAGGAAAGATTTGTTGTTTCCTCTGGCTGTGGTGTCCACATTCTAAGTAAACGGCTGGTCTTGCAGGACAGACGTAAAAATATTTATTTCACTTGAGAGATGGTGAATCTTTGGAATTCTGTAGTTGAGAGGGCTGTGGGGGCTAAGTCACTGAGTACATTCAAGACAGATTTATAAACCTGTATATCATAAGGAAATCAAAGGCTAGAGATTTAGTACAGGAAGGCAACATGAAAATAAAAGGCCATCAAAACGCAAGAGACTGAATTTTTATACAATCACATATTGTCTCAGTTGGATAGAAGGGAGAGTTTATGCACCGATTTTCAAACAGCCAGGAGATACTGACGGAAAGTTTCTCAAAGGGACGAACAGCTGATAGTAGTTTATTTTCCTACCGAATCTCTTTCACTCCGTCTCTGCCTTTCAGATGGTTATGGAGCTCCTTTCGACCTATTCACACTCGGGCTGATGTACGAGGACAACTCAAACAAGCTTTAGTTTTAGCTTCTTGATCAGAGGTAATTAGATTGATCATTGTATGTTCCTCTCTTCACAGCTAAGATCAACTAAGTTCACGATACAGATAAACTATGGGGATTAATACAAACTAGGATTTTGTGCACAGTTTATGTCAGTAAAGCAGCTTAAATCTTAACAGAACAGTAGTGAATATATTTTTAACTTATTTGCATTTCAGCCACAACTGATTAAGACGTCAATTACTTAAAAGAATCCCCTCTCATTAAACCAGTCACCCCAGTTCAGAAGAGCAAATTTCTCCTAACAGTACCTACTCAAGGGAGTTTATTACACTGATTCCATGGGTCACATGAATGAAGATTTATTCTCCAGTAGTTCACTTTATTTCTGCTCTTGCAGTGTGAACATGCCGTTACCTGTGACATCACCTCCAGGGACCAGCTGTCTGCCATTGTGATTGCCTGTGTTGGGTTGCTGGGTATTTTGCTGTCTTTATCTGAGGGTCTCAACAGAGTGGGTCCAAAGACAGTTGCCAAGTTATGTAACGACATCTTGTTAATGTGTTCTTTTTCTGCCACCCTGTTGCAGACAAAATGGAGTGAACAGAGTTAAATGTATTAGTGAATTGACAAGAAACAACAACCAGAGAGTTCCTTCTCACTTTATTTGGGCAATCACTTTCTGATCTTATTTTAAAAGTTTTTCAAGCTGCGTGTCAATTACAAATAGAAACAACCTGGAACAGCTTGTTAAACAGTAAGAAAACAAGAGGTTTGGACTTGAATTTTAAAGCACCTTCTGTGGAATTTGAAGTTATTTTGCAGATGGAATTTAACTTTGAAAAGTACAAGGTGCTGTATTTTGTTCAGTGAAACCAGTAAACTGCAGGGCCCTGTATGGTTATGCAGTATCAGACAGGCTTTTCAGCCTAACTTGTCCAAGATATCTATATGGATGTGAATGGCTACATCCCTATAACATTTACTATCCACGTACCTTGTGGTTTCCAGTTTTATGATAGCACTGGTGATGCCCAGCGACTACTTACTGACAGCAAAAACAATGAAAACTACTAAATACTTTATTAATAACGATGAAGGCTAACAACGGAGAGGCAAGCGGCAGCAGTGGCACAGGGTAGGCCCTGTCAAGGCAAGTGAAGGTGGAGGCAGAGATATGGCATCTCTAAGAGAGAAGGAAGTCCCAATGTCTGATCAATTTAAACACCATGCCACATTGGAAAGGTCGAATATGGGTGGCTGGGTTCAAGTTCCAGAGCGGTCCAAGAGTGAGAACGCCCTGCTGTTTGGACAATTTAAGCGTAGGTCCAGATTGAAACGTTCAGGGTGTTGAGACCAGAGGCGAAGCAAGGGCTGGTTCAGGTCACAGCTCTGTGATGTTTACTCAGCTCTGCAATGAACTGAGCTTGTGGCCTGCACCAGCTGTCAGAGTAAAATTCTATCCACTATTCTTTGGCCCAGTTCATCTAGACGCTGTTGAAATCTTGTAAAGCTGTAGAGTTGAGGAATTATGCTCGACATCCCTCAAAATGATTAAAATCCTCAACTTTGTGGAGCCCGGTCAAACTTTGACACCAAACACTCATGTTGAGGCACAACAGAGAGATAAGACCACCAGAAAGAAACAACTTGTCACTGAACAACCAGCAGACTGACAGTGTGGTCCTTCCTCTATCGCCAGCTGCCTCTGTCCTCAGCCTGTTGCGAAGCAGGCAAAAGCCATGCCTTCAGGGTAGCCAGTTATGACCATGGGAGAGGCAAAACCAAAATACAGGGCCATTTCTTCAGGCAATTGTCTAGGCACTCGGCCGATATCTTGAGCACATCAATGATTTCCCTAACGCCAATGCTAATCTAAAATCTTTTTGGATTCTTCTCAATCCTCCCTGCCAAAGCCATCCTATACCTCCTTTTAGCCTGTCTTGATTTCCTTATAAACTACACTCAAGCATCTCTAAGAGTTCACTTTATCCCAGCTGCCTGTACCCGCAATGCCTCGTTTTTTCTGATCAGAGCCCTCGCTCCCTACTCCTGTCACCTTGCTTTTCAACCTGAGGAAAGTGCAAACCTTGACCTCTCCACCTCTCACTTTTGAAAGGCATCCCACTTGTCAGATGTCCCTTTGCCTGCAAACAACCTACTCCAATCAACTTACACCAGTTCCCTCCTAATACCGTCAAAATCTGCCTTGCTCCAACTTGGAACTTTAACTTGTGGACCAGATCGGTCCCTTTCCACAACTACATTAAAACTAACAGAACTACACACACAGTTTCCAAGGAGCTTCACCACTGACACCTGTCACTTGTCATGCCTCACTTCCCAAGAGAACGTTAGCTTGCCCTCTCCTTAGTACCTTCTAACTGCTAACTTACTTACCCACTCTTCAAGTTTTATATGTATATACACACATACAGAGCAGAGGTCAGAGTACCACTAATCACAGGCCTCCAGGCAGATTAAGACCCATGTACTTCTGCGCTCTGTCTTCTATAGGCAAGCCAGTTCTAAATCAAAATGGCAAAGATTTCCATGATCAATTTGGTAGTGGTATACATTCCATCTCAGGCCAATGTCAATCAGGCTTTAGATGATCTGAGCAATGGGATTAACATGCACGAAATAGTGCACCCTAACCATCGTTTTGGGGGATTTTAACCAGGCCCACCTGAAAAAAAACACTAAGCAATTACCATCAACAGATCACTTGCAATACTGAGGAACCACACACTGGACCATTGTTACACCATCATCAAGAATGCCTAACGTGCTATTCCACACCCTCACTTCGGGAAGTCTGATCACCTGACTGTACTTCTACTCCCTGAGTATAGGCAGGGACTGAAGACTGCAGCACCAGTAGTGAGGACCAAGAAGGTTTGGACAAGGGAAGCACAGGAGCACCTACAGGACTGCTTTGAACCATTGGACTGGACTGTATTCAGGGATTCATCTTCGAATCTGGATGGGTATGCTGCAGTTGTTAGTGACTTCATTAAAACCTGTGTGGACGAGTGTGTGCCCACAAAGACTTGCTGTACAATCCCAAAGCAACAGCCATGGATGGAAATTGTCTGCTAAAGGCTAGATCTGTGGCATTTAAGGCACGCGGCCCAGGTCTGTACCAGAAAACCAGGAACAACTTGCTGAAGGCAATTTCAAGGGCAAAGAGACAATTTCGAACGAGGTTAGAGGTGATGTTCGGTGCACGACAACTCTGGTAGGATTTGCAAGACATTACTTCCTACAAAGCAAAATTCAATAGCATGAATGGCAAAGATGCTTCACTACCAGATGAACTCAATGCCTTTTATGCCTGCTTTGAAAGGGAGAATATAACTACAGCTGCGAAGATTCCTGCTGCACCTGGTGACCCTGGGATCTCCATCTCAGAGGCTGACGTTAGGCTGTCTTTAAAGATGCTGAATCTTCGCAAGGTGGATGGCCCCAATGGAGTACCTGGTAAGGCTCTGAAAACCTGTGCCAACCAACTAGTGGGAGTATTCAAGGACATTTTCAACCTCTCACTGCTACGGGTACAAGTTCCCACTTGCTTCAAAAAGGCAACAAATATACCAGTGCCTAAGAAGAATAATTTGAGCTGGCTTAATGACTATTGCCCAGTAACACTCACATCTACAGTGTTGAAATGCTTTGAGAGGTTGGTCATGACTAGACTGAACTCCTGCCTCAGCAAGGACCTGGACACATTGCAATTTGCCCATCGCCACAATAGGTCTATGGCAGACACAATCTCAATGTCTCTTCACATGACCTTAGACCACCTGGATAACTCAAACACCTACATCAGGATGCTGCTCATCGACTGTAGCTCAGCATTTAGCATCATCATTCCCACAATCCTGATTGAGAAGTTACAGAACCTGGGCCTCTGTATCTCCCTCTGCAACTGGATCCTCGACTTCATAACCGGAAGACCACAATCTGTGCAGATTGGTGATAACATCTCCTCCTTGCTGACGATCAACACTGGCGCACCTCAGGGGTGTGTGCTTAGCCCACTGCTCTACTCTCTGTATACACATGACTATGTGGCTAGGCACGGCTCAAATACCATCTACAAATTTGCTGACAATGCAACCATTGTTGGTAGAATCTCAGATGGAGACGAGAGGGTATACAGGAGCAAGATATGCCAACTAGTCGAGATATGCCAATTATACCATTAGGAGCTTGGAGAGATTTGGTGTATCAACAAAAACACTCAAAAACTTCTATAGATGTACCATGGAGAGCATTCTGACAGGCTGCATCACTGTCTGGTATGGGGGGGGGGGGGGGGGGGGGGAGGCAGGGGTTACTGCACAGGACCGAAAGAAGCTGCAGAGGGTTGTAAACCTAGTCAGCTCCATCTTGCATACTAGCCTACAATGTACCCAGGGCATCTTCAAAGAGCAGTGTCCATTATTAAGGGCCTCCAGCACCCAGGGCATGCCCTTTTCTCACTATTACCATCAGGTAGGAGGTACAGAAGCCTGAAGGCACACACTCAGCGATTCAGGAACAGCTACTTCCCCTTTACCATCCGATTCCTACATTGAATCTGTGAACACTACCACACTTTTAAAATATATATTATTTCTATTTTTGCATGATTTTTAATCTATTCAACATACGTATACCATTATTTATTTATTTGTTTGTTTTTTGTCATTTTTCTTCTAGATTATGTATTGAACTGCTACGGCTGCTGGTGATAATAAACCTGACTCTTACTCTGATTCTATACTTAAAGCAGAGGTTGATAGTTTCTTGATTAGAGAGGATGTCGAAGGTTACGGGGAGAAGGCAGGAGAATGGGGTAGAGAGGGATAATAAATCAGCCACGATGGAATGGCAGAGCAGACTCGATGAGCTAAAGCCAAATCCTGCTCATATCTTATTGTATGCTTGTCACGGCCCCTGCTCTCCTAATTCCCTTCTTGAATTCTTTTCTGCTCTTTTATACTTTTCAAGGGCCTTGTTGGATTTCAGCTTCCTAAACCTTGTATATTCTTCCTTTTTTTATGGTTGGTTATGGGTATAATCAACTTCTGCCCCAGCAAGGACTAATTTGCCTATTGCCACAACAGGCCTATGATGGATGCAATCTTATTGGCTCTCCAAGGAGGCTTGGATCACTGGACAAGGCAAATACCTACGTCAGGATGCTATTTATAGACTACAGCTCAGATTTAACATCATCATTCCTATGGTTCTGTTCGAAAAGCTCGAGAACCTGAGAGGAACCTCTGTACCTCCCTCTGCAACTGGATCCTCGACTTCCTAACCTAAAGTTAGTCAGTTCCACCATTGGCACTAGCCTCCATAGTATCCAGGACATCTTCAAGGAGCAGCACCTCAAGAAGGTTATGTGCATCATTAAGGACCTCCATCGCCCAGAACATGTCCTCTTGTTATTGCCATAAGGAAAGATGTTCAAAAGCCTGAAGGCACACACTCAACAATTGAGGAATAGCTTCTTCTCCTCTGTTATCTGATCTGTGAATGGACATTGGACCCATGAACACTACCTCACTACTTTTTTGTTTCTATTTTTGCACTACTAATTTAACTACCGTATTTAATATCTGTATACTTACTGTAATCCAGTTTTTTTCTCTATTACTTGGTATTACATTGTACTGCTGTCGCAAATTTAACAAATTTCATGACATATGGTGGTGATATTAAACCTGAATCTGATTCAATTTTCTTCTTCACTAATTTCACCCCCTCGCTTGTCATCCAAGGTTCCATGACTTTGCTATCCTTGTCCACCCTTCACCACTGGAATACACCTGTCTTGTACTCTGTGTAGTTGGTCTTTACACGCCCTGCCCATGTCAGATGTGGACTTGTCCAAAACTGCCCTCACTACTATTCTTCCCATTAAATTCCCACTAGTTCTTAACTAGCAATCTTGTAATTTCAACCTGTAATATGCAAAGGAGAAGCTAAAGTCAGAAGTATCAGTATCACAGTGGACTAAAGGGAATTAGAGGCACGAGAGAGGAGCTGGCCAGAATTGATTGGAAAATAATACTGACAGCACAGCAGCAATGGCTGGAATGCAGGATATATTCATCCCAAAGAGGAAGAAGTATTCTAAGGCAGGCTGACACAGCCTTGCTGACAAGAGAAGTCAAAGCCAACATAAAAGCCAAACAGAGGGCATATAATAGAACAAAAATTGGGAAGCTTTTAAAATCCAACAGAAAGCAACAAAGAAATGTTGGAAAGAAGGAAAAGATGGAGTATGAAAATAAGCTAGCCAATAATATTGAAGAAGATACTAAACGTTTCTTCAGCTATATTAAGAGTAGATATCGGACCAGTGGAAAATGATGCTGGAGAGGTAGTAATGGGGGGAATAAGGAAATGGCGGAAGAACTGAGTAAGCATCAGCCTTCACTGTGGATGACACCAGCAGTATGCCAGAAGTTCGAGAGTGTCAGGAGAGTTCAGTGTGTGAAGTTGCCTTTACTAGGGAGAAGGCTCTTTGGAAACTGACAGCTCTGAAGGTAGAGGTCACCTGGACCACATGGTATACACCCAGGATTCTGAAAGAGATGGCTGGAGATTATGGAGGCATTAGTAATCTTTAAGGAATCAATTGATTCTGGCATAGTTTTGGAGGAATGGTAAATTCCAAATATCAGTTCACTCTTCAAGAGAGAGATGCAGAAGAAAGAAAATGATAGGCCAGTTACTCTGACCTCAGTTAGAGCCTGGAGTCACTTGTTAAGGATGTAGTTTTAGGATACTTGGAGACACATGATTAAATAGGCCGTAGTCAGCAGTGTTTCCTTAAGGGATAATTTTTATATATCAATGACTTGGATGAGGAAATTGATAGCTTTGTGGCCAAGTTTGCAGATGGTACAAAGATAGGTGGAGGGGCAGGTTGTTTTCGGGAAGTAGAGAAGCTACAGAAGGACTTAGATTAGGAGAATGGGCAAAGAAGTGGCAGATAGAATACCGTGTTCGGAAATGTATGGTCATGCAGGGGAAATAAAAGGGTAGACTGTTCTAAATGGAGAGAATATTCAAAAGTATGTGGTACAAAGGGACTTGGGAATCCTCGTGCAGGATTCCCTAAAGTTTAAATTGCAGATTGAGTTAGAGGTGAGGAAGGCAAGTGTGGTGTTACTATTCGAGAGGTCTAGAATTTAAAAGCAAGGTGTAATGTTGAGACTTCGTAAAGCACTGGTGAGACCTCAATTGGAATATTGTGAGCAGTTTTGATTCCGCGATTGATAGGCTTTTCGTAGGAGGAGCATTTGGTGGCTCTGGACCTCTCGTCACTGGAATTCAGAAGAGTGAGGGTTTGACCTCATTAAAACCTATCAAATATTGAAAGGCTATATAGAGTGGATGTGGAGAGGATGCTTCCTATGGTTGAGGCCAGAGGAAACAACCTCAAAATGCATGTGTATTTGTTCCTCAATGTCCTGATGACTATTAGGGATGGGGAATGGGGTGGGGGGGGGGGGTCTGTAGTATAATCCCATCAGACTGATTGCACCTTCCTTAGATTTGAATTCTACCCATATAGATTTAGTTGCTGAATCCTCCCTTATTCCCCCCCCAAGTGCAGCAGTGATATTATCCTGGAATAATAATGTAAGCCCGCACCACCTCTTATTTATCTCTTCATAAGCATTGAAATTCTGGTACGTTAAGCATCCAGCTCTGTCCCTCTCTCTATCGAGTCTCTGTAATGACCACAATATCATTCTCAATAGACTAGGGGTTCCCAACCTTTTTTATACTATCAACCAATACCATAGAGCCCAGGTTGTGAAAACCCCTGCTATACAGTGATCCATGTTCATCGTTTCTATCCTTTACCTTTAATACTCCTAGCATTAAAATAAACACACTTCAGTCTGCCTCACTGCTACTTTGCCAACTCCTGCCAAACCGGTTCAAATCCTCCAATGTTGCACTAGCAAATCTGCCTGTCTATAACTAATTGGGACAGAACAACTTAATTCCTGAAATTCAGCATTGTTCCATGTTCCTTGAACAGTATTTCACAGGAACAGCTCCATTGCAGATCCTGCTGGGATTAAGGGGTGAGTGCAGTAAAGGGAGCATCCCTGTCCCAGCAGCGCTGTCTACATTTCTTACCGATCTTTTGATTGACTAGGAATGAACAAAATAAACGCAGACACCTGGTAGGTAATAGACTGCCTCCATTGCCTCCCTGCGTGAAGTAGTGTCATAATCCAACAATAAGTTTCCTGGCGCTGTTTAAACTGAAGCTATCCAGAAAGTGTTTGTTCTAAGCATGGTGTATAGTGTTTTAACATCCACATAAATGCATGTGACTGATGCTAGTTAGAAACTGTTCGGCAAGTCTTCTGTCCAAATTACGTAACAAAGTGTCCCAAATAAACAGAGTGAATGCTGGCTATTTTCGTGATTAAATTTTGTACTTTAAGAGTTGTCCCTAATAACTGACTTTCCTGATTAACTGATTGCCATTAGTTAGTGGAGTAAAGGAAATGAGAGAGGAGTTGGCCAAAGTAAATTGGAAGGAGATGCTGGCAGGGAAGACAGCAGAGTAACAATGGCTTGAGTTTCTGGGAAAAATAAGGAAGGTGCAGGATAGATGTACTCCAAAAGCAAAGAAATACTCAAACAGCAAAATAGTATAACTGTGGCTGACAAGGGATGTCAAAGCTAAAGTAAAAGCAAAGGAGAGGGCATCCAACAAAGCAAAAATTAGGGGGAAGCAGAGGATTGGGAAGCTTTTAAGACCCTACAGGGAGCAACTGAAAGAATCATTAGGAGAGAAAAGATGAAATGTGAAAGCAAGTTAGCAAACAATATCAAAGTAGATAGTAAAAGCTTTTCAACTTTGTAAAAAAAAGTAAAAGAGAGTTGAGAATGGATATGAGAAATGAGAAATAATAATGGGGATCAAGGAGATGGCACATCAACTAAATGAGTATTTTGTATTTGTGGAAGACACTGCCACTGTGCCAGATGTTGAAGGGTGTGTGGGAAGAGAAGTGAGTGCAGTTACTATTACAAGGGAGAAGGTGCTCAAAAAACTGAAAGACCTTAGGATACATAAGTCACCTGGACCAGGTGAACTGCACCCTAGGGTTCTGAAAGAAGTAGAATTAGAGATTGTGGTGGCATTAGAAATGATCTTTCAAAAATCATTGGATGCTGGCATGGTGCCAGAGGATTGGAAAATTCCAAATGTCACTCCACTCTTTCAGAAAGGAGAAAGGCTGCAGAAAGGAAACTATAAACCAGTTAGCCTGACCTCAGTGGTTGAGAAGATGTTGGAGTCAATTGTTAATGATGAGGTAATGGAGTACTTGATGACGCAGGACAAGATAGAACAAAGTCAGCATGGTTTCCTTAAGGGAAATATCTTGCCTGATGAACCTGTTGGAATTCTTTAAGGAGATTATAAATAGGACAGATAAAGGGGATGCACTGGATGTTGTACATTTGGACTTTTGGAAGGCCTTTGACAAGGTGCCACACGAAGCTGCTTACTAAATTGAGAGCACAGGGTATTACATGGTTAGAGTATTGGCTGATTGGTAGGAGGCAGTGACGGGGAATAAAAGGATCCTTTTCTAGTTGGCTGTCAGTGGCTGGTGGTGTTCCGCAAGGGTTGGAGTTGGAACCAATTCTTTTTATTTTGTATATCAATGATTTAGATGATGGAATAGATAATTTTGTTGCCATGGTTGCAAATGACATGAAGATTGGTGGAGGAGCAGGTGGTGTTGAGGAAACATTTAGGCTGCAGAAGCATTTAGACAGATCTGGAGAACAAGCAAGAAAATGGCAAATGAAATACAATGTTGGAAGATGCACGGTCCATAAGACCATAAGATTTAGGAGCAGAATTAGGTCATTCAGCCCACTGAGTCTGCTTCCGGATCCCACTCAACCCCATACGCCTGCCTTCCTGCCATATCCTTTGATGCCTTGACCAATCAGGAAACATCAACTTCCACCTTAAATATACCCACAGACTTAGCCTCCACCGCAGTCTGTGTCAGAGCATTCCACAGATTCACTACTCTCTGGCTTAAAAAACTCCTCCTTACCTTTGTTCAATTTTGAGACTGTGCCCTGTAGTGCTGGATACCCCCACAGGAAACATCCTCTCCACATCCACCCTATCTAGTCCTTTCAGCATTCAGTAAGTTTCAATGAGATCCCCTCACATTCTTCTAAATTCCAGTGAGTACAGGCCCAAAGCTGCCAAACATTTCTCATATGTTAACCCCTTCGTTCCCAGTGAGAAGGGGATGGGGTGGGGCCAAGTTGGTACACCAGCCACTATTTTCTAATTTCACCTTCATCACATGGGGCTCCATCTGCCCAGCAGTCTCCTTACCTGATTCCACCTATCACCTATAAGCCCCTGCCTTGTTTAACCTTCTGAGTAGCTCTAATATTTTCTGCTGGCCGTATTCAGTGATTTGCCCATTGTGTGATAATTAAGTAAAGCTAAATCTCTCTTATGGAACTATCAGCCAAAAATGTTTGCAGATGCTCATTACGCTTTTTTTTAAAACATCTGCTATGTAAGTTTTCACCCTGATTGATGAATGGACATTTATAGATCCCTCTCCTTCCTTGTTTTATTTAATGAACCATGAGATTAGATGAGACGTAGTTTTGACAGAATTTTGGATTTACCAAGTTGTGAATAACTAGACTACAATCTCTCTTTCAGTACTCCCAATTGATCATTAATGGTAACATATCTGTAAACAACAATGGTAACATATCTTGGATGAACTTGGATATGTTGGGATAGTTGAATGATAACTAAGTGTAACAAAAGCAGCGACGGATTTGCCTGCACCAGTCCTACTTCTGCGCTCCACCTTCTGCCACTGAACTGTGCACGTTCAACAACCCATACACTTTAGATTTATAGAACTGGTTGATCAGAAGAGGAAAATAATTTACTTGAACTCACCTCTTCAAGTGATCCAATAGAAACAGGAAAGTGGTGAAATTGGGCTCTGGCAGGGAAAGCAGAAGGTTCTGCATACAGCTTTCCTTAGCAACTGGATCGGACAACACTGAAAATGAACAGAAGTTATCACTTCAGACCACCACTCCACAGTATGAGCAGATAGAACATGAAATAAATTACAAACCCTCATTTAAAAACCTATACAGAGAGCAACTAAAAAGTCATTAGAAGGGAAAACATGAAATATGAAAGCAAGTTAGCAAATAATATCAAAGTGGTTAGTAAAAGCTATTTCAAGTATGTTAAAAATAAAAGAGAAGTGTGAGTGGATATAGGACCGCTAGAAAATGAGGCAGGGGAAATAATAATGGGGGACAGGGAGATGGCTGCTGAATTAAATGAGTATTTTGCGTCAGTCTTCACTGTGGAAGACATTAGCAGTGTGCCTGATGTTGTAGTGTGTGAAGGAAGAGAAGTGGGTGCAGTTACTGTTAAAAGAGAGAATGTGCTCAAAAAGCTGAAAGACCTAAAGATACATGAGTCACCCAGACCAGAGGAACTGCACCCTAGGGTTCTGACAGAGGTAGCATTAGAGATTGTGGTGGCATTAGAAATGATCTTTCAAAAATCATTGGACTCTGGCATGGTGCCAGAGGACTGGAAAATTGCAAACGTAATTCCACTCTTTAAGAAAGGAGGAAGGCAGTAGAAAGTAAATTATAGACCAGTTAGCCTGACCTCAGTGGTTGGGAAGATGTTAGATTCAATTGTTAAAAATGAGGTCATGGAGTACTTCGTGACACAGGACAAGATAGTACAATGTCAGCATGGTTTCCTTCAGCAAAAAATCCTGCCTGATAAACTTGTTGGAATTCGTTGAAGAGATTAAAAGCAGGATAGATAAAGGGAAGACGGTGGATGTTGTATATTTGGACGTTCAGAAGGCCTTTGACAAGGTGCCGCACATGAGGCTGCTTACCAAGTTAAGAGCCCATGGTATTACAGGAAATTTACTAACATGGTTAGAACAATGGCTAATTGATAGGAGGCAGTGAGTGGGAATAAAAGGATCCTTTTCTGGTTGGCTGCCAGTGACTAGTGGTGTTCCACAGGGGTCACCAGTGGTGTTGGGGCCAGTTCTTTTTATGCTGTATATAAATATTTCAGATGATGGAATAGATGGCTTTGTTGCCAAGTTTGCAGATGATACAAAGATTGGTGGAGGGGCAGGTAGTGCTGAGGAAACAGTTAGGATGTAGAAGGACTGAAGACAGATTAGGAGAATGGGCAAGAAAGTGGCAAATGAAATACAATGTTGGAAAATACATGGTCCTGCACTTTGGTAGTAGAAATAAATGTGCGGACTATTTTCTAAACAGGGAGAAAAAAACAGAATCTGAGATGCAGAGGGACTTGGGAGTCCTTGTGCAGACACCCTGAAGGTTAACTTGCAGATTGAGTCGGTGGTGAGGAAGGCAAATGCCATGTTAGCATTCATTTCAAGAGGTCTAGAATACAAGGGCCGGGATGTGATGCTGAGGCTTTATAAGGCACTGGTGAGGCTTCACCTTGAGTATTGTGAACAGTTTTGGGCCCCTCATCTTAGAAAAGATGTGCTGGCATTGGAGAGGGTCCAGAGGAGGTTCACAAGGATGATTCCAGGAATGAAAGGGTTATCATGTGAGGAACATTTGATGCCTTTGGGTCTGTATTCGCTGGAATGCAGAAGTATGAGGGGGGATCTCATTGAAACCTTTTGAATGAAGAAAGGTCTAGACAGAGTAGATGTGGAAAGAATGTTTCCCATGGTGGTAGAGTCTAGGACAAGAGGGCACAGCCTCAGGATAGAGGGGCACCCTTTCAAAACAGAGATGCAGAGACATTTCTTTAGCCATAGGGTGGTGAATTTGTGGAATTTGTTGCCACATGCAGCTTGTGGAGGCCAGGTCGTTGGGTGTATTTAAGTCAGAGATTGGTAGGTTCTTGACTGGACATGACATCAAAGGTTACGGGGAGAAGGCCGGGAACTGGGGTTGAGGAGGATATAGAAAAAAGGATCAGCCATGATCGAATGGCGCAGCAGACTTGATGGATCAGATGGTCTAATTCTGCTATGTCTTATGGTCTTATTCAATAGGATAGACCTGGTCTGAAAGGTTTAGAGGGGGTGGAATTTTCAACATGCATCAAGAAGAAACCTTTTAAAGCCAGTACATGGATACTTCACAAGAACTGGAGGACCATATATTATTATAAAAGGCAGTAGGCATAAGTCAGGTAATTACTGGCTGTAAAGTTTAATGTCAGTGGTAGGGAAATTATTCCGAGGGATTGTACTAACCTGCATTCAAAGAAGCAGGGATTAATACAGAAACCAGTATGACTTTGCACAGGGGAGATGGTGTATGATTAATTTCATGAATTTAATTGAGGAGAACAAACATGCCCACAAAGATATGTGGTTAATATAGTCTATGTGGAGTTGGAAGTAAATTTATTATCATATTATTATCAAATTCATTATATATATGTCACTATATACTACTTGGAGAATCATTTTCTTAGAAGTACTCAGAGTAGAACAAAGAAATACAACAGAATCAATGAAAAACTGCACGCAGAGACTGACAAAACAATCAACGTGCAAATACTAAACAAACAAACACACACACACACACTGAGAACAAGTAGACCCCATGAAACCGAGTCCTTAGGTTGTTGAACGAGCTCATTGCTGAGGTGAGTGAAGTTATCCACGCTGGTTCAGGAGCCTAATAGTTGAACTGCTCCTGAACCTGGTTGTGTGGGGCCCAAGGCTCCTACAGGCCCTTGACAAGGTATCACATGGGAAAACAATACAAAAGGTTCGAGCGCCTACTAAGGAATAGGAGGTACAGAAGGGATTTGAGGATTTTTTTGCTTTCATTGCAGGCAGCTGAGAAAAAGTTCTCATGCAATGGCGAATTGTTTGCGAAAAAAGTAAAGCACATAAAGCAGCACCCACTGGAGTTATAACGCACAGACAGGAAACCAGCGACAAGAAGTATTGTCCAGCATTGCTTGCTTAATATAGATTATATAATACTATAAACAACAACAACAGTATGTACTACAGAGTCAGATAGCAGAGATCCTTCAGCACACCCTGTGAAAGCTTATTTCTCAGGATTTGTCTCTTTACCTACCCCTACCTCTGTCTGAATGGCCATCCCACGGCCACAGCTGCAAGACATTTCAACTCCCCTTCTCATTCCTACAGTGACGGTCTTTTTTGCTGCCAGGGTGAGGCCCAACCCATCTATGTTCCCCCCCCCCCCCCACCCCTTCTCCTCCAGTCCTCCCAGTTTTGTTCCCTTTCCCATATGCCCCTTCTTGCTCGCCTTAGGCTATTTTGCCCCCTCTCCCCTGCTGGTTCCATCCACCCACACACAAGATGCTTCCCTAGCCACTTACTCCCTGTACACTCAAAACTGTGTGGTCAGATTCTGCTCTAACTCAATCTACAGGTTTGCAGATAGAACACTACAGCACAACAGCAGGTCCTTTGGCCTATCTGGTCTTCGATAATCTGCCCAGTCCCATCATCCTGCACCCTCTATCCCCCTCCCATTGGATTACCTATCCAAATTTCTCTTAAATATTGAAATTGAATCAGAATCCTCAAAGATAGCTTGCAGAGAGTCAGTGGTAACAAGACAAATGCAATGTCAGAATTCATTTTGAGAGGCTGAGAATGTAAGGATGTAATGTTGAGGCTTTATAAGGGGTTGGTGAGACCACATTTGGAGTATAGTGAGCAGTTTGGGGCCCTTATCTAAGAAGGGATGTGCTGGCGTAGGAGGGGTTTCACAAGAATGATCCCAGGAACGATAGGGTTCTGGGTTCAGAAGGAGGAGGGAGGGGTTCTCACTGAAACCTATCAAATATGGAAAAGCCTAGATAGAGAGGACATGGATGTTTACTATAGTGGGGGAGTATAGGTCCAGAAGGCACAGTCTCAGAATAGGGTACCCCTTTACAAAAGCAAAGATGAAAAATTTCTTGGTGAATCTGTGGAATTCATTGCCACAGTCAGCTATGGAGGCCAAATAATTGGGTGCATTTAAAGAGGAGGTTGATAGGTTATTAGTAAGAGTATCAAAGGTTACAGGGAGAAGGGGTTTAGAATAATAAATCAGTCACGATGGAATGGCGGAGCAGAATCAATGGGCCAAATGGCCTTATTTTGCTCCAACGTCTTACGATACACTGTATTGGGTATACCTCAAATAACGGTGAGTAGGAGAACAGGAAGGCACCCAGAGCCTAGCGGCATGGCGTCATGGCAACAACCTGTCCCTCAATGTCAGCAAAACAGACTTCAGGAAGGGGGGCAATGCACATCAATGGTGCTGAGGTTGAGAGCTGCAAGTTCCTGGGAATGAATATCACAAAGAGACTGTCCTGATGCACCACCGAGAAAGCCCAGCAATGCCTCTACTTGTCACAGCCACAGACTCTGCTGCACAGTAGATTCAGCAATTGCACTCGTGAATATGCACGTCAGCTAATTATTATTTTATTATGGCTGTATTTAACTCCCTTCTTTTCACTGTAGTGCTTGTTGAGACTTGAGCAACGCACTGCAATGTGATGCTGCCTGCTTGCATTTGGCCCTTGCCTGAGAAAAGTGAACTATCAAGCTGACAGACGCTGAGGAAGAGTGGTACTCTTTTTATGTTTAGATATTCTTTTCAGCCGTGGTATTGCCATCTAGTTTTCCATTTGAGAATTTAGTTAATGGCCTGATAGGCCCAGTCTTTGTTTTATTTTCCCTTAAAATACTACCTGCATTAAAGTCTGTGAACTATCAACCTGCTTCAGTGTCTCTCTCCGCACTTGGGCCATAACCACACAGACTGACAGCAAGTCTCGACCACACCAAGCAGAGAGAGAACAGTTGACTTTAGCCCTGAGATTCTTTGGTCGGGTAGGGGACAAGCTACAGGCAGTTGAATCTGTTGAGTGAAATGACTGAGGCAATGAGGCAGATAATCTCGAGATCAAGAGGCCCGGTATCATCTCTCGCAGCAACTGCTCAGCGGCTCCCCGCAGACGATCGGAGTTAGGTGTATGTGATTCTGCTCCATGAACACACTGCTGACAGCAATTAGCATTCTTGCCAACACAATTCAGCACCCTCTGGCCACCTCAGTACCATTCCCAGCATCTCACAGATTGTCCTTTTCTGCTGCCCCAACAACCTCTGCCACGATTGCTCCCTCTCCCGCCCCCAGTCCAGAACTGATTCCTGCTTTCGGACCATCACAGACTCCCGCGTCCATAGAAGAACCAAACATTCCACCACTGGGCAGATACTCTGGTGAACCCAATGGCTGCAAAAATGTTATTACCCAATGCAAGCTGGCATTCTGAGCCCAGCCTGGTCATTTTGATCATGATGTGCAAAAACTGGCATACCTGGCCAATCTCCGAGATGCACCTCCAGTCAGCCTGTTCAACGCCGGACACCCTGCAGCCCAGTCAGAGGTAAGGAGGGATTTTGACCTTCCAGTATGGGGTAGGGAGGCTGCCCACTGACTCCTGGACATGCGAGAATCCCGAGGGACGGTGAGGGACTACGTAGTCAAATTTTGCACACTTGCAGTAGAGACGGGATGGAATGAGAGAATTCTCATCACTGCCTTACAGCGTGGACTGAACGTAGGGGTCCAACACAAGATTGCTGAGTGACAACCAGGGTAGTCTGGATGATCTGATTAGTCTGGCTATTCGTGTTGACGACTGAGTGGCACGGTGAAAGAATGGCTCAAGCGTCCTACGCGCCTTCTAATCACCATCTTTTCTCACTCGTGCCCTCATCACCCAGGCCACAGAGAAGCCTATGAAAGTGGGGCACATGTGCCTGTCTCAGGAGGAATGAGAGTGGCACAGTTGGACAGGTTCCTGCCTCTATTGTGGATCAATTTTCCAAGGCTGCCCACTTCATTGCCCTCCCTAAGCCTCCGTTGGCTACACTCATGGTTCAATATGTGTTCAGGCTCCAAAGCTTCCCTCAAGACAATGTCTGATTGTGGACCACAGTTCACTTCCCGCTCTTGAAAGGCTTTCTGCTCTTCTGTAGGACCCGCGGCCAGCATCTCGTCTGATTTCTATCCCCAAAACAATGGCCAGACTGAGAGTTGGAGACAACCCTGTACTGTCTTGCCTCTTGCAACTCCATGTCCTGGAGCTCCCAATTGGTTTGAGCAGAGATCGCCCACAATAACCTCCACGGGTATGTCTCACTTTGAATGGCAGAAGGGATTCTACTCACCGCTGTTCCCTGACCAGCAGATGGATGTAGGAGCTCCTGCTGCTGAACAGCTGATCCAGCATTACAAGTGCACCTAGGACCTAGCCTGGGATTCTCTGCTGTGTACACACACAGAGACAACATGCCCGGCAGGCTGATCGGCTCTGCTGACAGGTGAGGGCTTTCAAGCCAGGACTGGAGGTCTGGCTGCCATCAAGGGATCTTCCCCTGAAGGCTGGGAGCCGCAAATTGGCTCCACGCTAAGTGGGGCCATTTGCAGTGGCAAAGGCTGTAAGCAAGGTCTCATATAGATTGCTTCTGCCAGCATTAATGAAGGACCATTCCATGTCTCCCAGCTCAAACCGGCCTCAGTCACCCCTCCTCCGTTTGGTGGTGGTTTCCTGGTCTATACTGTGTATCGCCTCCTTGCTGGTATCAGCTTCTGTGTGGTTACCCTCCCTGGGGGAAGAAAGGGCAGGAGGGTGAGAGTATCTTAGCCTGTCAGAGCCCTTTGGACCGAGGTGGGATGCAAAATGTGAGGAGCCATTCAGTCGCTGAAGGAGCTGCTGACCCAGGTACCGGTGCTGGGTTTTGCGGCCCCCCAATTGTCGTACGTACTGCACACGGATGCCAGCCGAGAGGGTTTAGGGAGAATCCTGTATCAGGATCAGGGCTCCGGGTTAAGGCCCGTTGCATTTGTCAGCCGAGTCTGTCGCCCTCCGAGAAAAACTATCTCATGCACAAGTTGGAAATACTGGTGTTGAAATGGGCGGTGGTGGATAAGCTGAGCGACTACCTCTACGGGGTCAAGTCTGAGGTGAGAACGGACAACGACCCCCTAACTTATATCCTGACCTCGGCGAAACTGGATGCCACCGGCCATCGGTGGTTGGCGGTGTTGTCTGCCGATGATTTCAGCCTGAAGTACCTGCCGGGAAGCAGGAGTGGGAGAGCGTTCCTGCCCCAGGGGTGAAGGCCCTGTGTCAGTTGGCCATCACTATGAAGGCAAAGGAAAAGGAGGGGCAGGAGCGAGCGGTGGATCAATCGGGGGTTTCTGATGACGCCATCTCTCAAGTCTACTGTAACCTGACTGCTCTGAAGACAAGTCAGTTGCCGGAATTGAGTTCTGGGGAAGTGGCAGCTGCTCAGCAAGATGATCCGGGCATCAGTACCAGTTGGACCTGCCTGGGTCCAGCTCAAGCTCCATTCCATGAATCCCCTCCTGTGTCAGCTAAGAATGTGGACGCCTGGGATTCCGGCTGAATATGCCGATCTCCTTGAGATTTTCAGTAAAATAAAGGCCACTACTCTGCCCCCACACAGGACGTACGACTCTGCCATAGTCCTCCTAGCTGGCACTAGTCCTCCCTGAGGCTGGCTCTTCTCCCTCGCTCATCCTGAATCGGTGACCATGGAGGAATACATTGAGCATGGGGTTTGTCCGTCCGTCAACCTTGACGGCCGGAGAGAGCTTCTTTTTTGTGAGCAAGAAAGATAGCAAGCTCTGTTCCTACATCGATTATCGGCCCCTGAATAACATCACTGTGAAGAACCACTACCCTCTTCCCTTGCTGGTGTCTGCATTTGAACATCTCCAGGGAGTAACAATATTTTCAAAATTGATCTGTGCAATGCTTACAATCTGATTCGCATAAGAGAAGGGGATGAGGGGAAAATGGCTTTCATCACCTCTAATGGCCACTATGAGTACCTGGTGATGCCTTTTGGTCTGGCCTTTTCCAGGCCATGGTTAACACTGTGCTCGGGGACCATGTGTTTGTGTATTTAGATGGCATCCTTATCTATTCCTGCTCTCATCAGGAGCACGTCCAGCATGTCCGGAGAGTACTGAGACGCCTTCTCGAAAATAGCCTGTACGCCAAGCCTGAAAACTGTGAATTCCATAAAGACCAGGTGTCGTTTTTGGGCTCTATACTCACCCATCCAGTGCTCAAATGGACCCTAGTAAAGTCCAGGCAGTCACAGAGTGGCCCAAACCGTCTACAATCAAACAGGTACGGCGCTTCATGGGGTTTGTGAACTTTTATCGCCGCGTCATCTGGAATTTCAGCTCTATCGCGGCTCCAATTAACGCACTGACGGGCGATGCCGACCGGGCATTTTCTGTGCTAAAGTGAGGCCCTGGAGGAATGATGACACTGGCTGGAGGGGGCAGAACCCCCATTCTTGGTCTCCAATTGATGCACTTACCAAGGAGACCTCGGCAGGATTCCGCTGACGGACAATGCTGACCAAGCGTTTTCAGAGCTAAAGCCATTCAAGCCAGGGGAGGAGGTCTGGTTGGCATCAAGGGATCTTACTCTGAAAGTCAAGAACTGGAAAATGGCACCGTGCTACGTGGGACTGTTTGTAGTGGAAAAGGCTGTCAACAAGGTGTCCTATAGATTGCGTCTACCAGCATCACTGAGGATCCACCATGTTTCTCAACTCAAGCCAGTTACTACCTCTCCCCTGGCCCCAGTCACCTCACCTCCCCCTCCTCCCCGCCTGGTAGGTGGTTCCCTTGTCTATACTGTGCGGAACCTCCTGGCATCTCGCCGGGTACGTGGTAAGGTCCAGTACCTAGTGGACAGGGAAGGGTACGGTCCAGAAGAACGTACACTTGGACAGAGCACAGCAACGCTTCGCTGCCTGTCTGTATTCGGCCTTCTCTGAGAAATTGGATTTTCGAGTCACCTGACTGAAGATTAGCGATATTTGTTTAATGTTTAGTTGTTCGTTTCAACGTTTATTGTTTTATTTTCCCTTTAACCCTGTTGGCATTGAAGCTTTGTGAACTATCGACCTGCTTCAGTGTCTCTTACTCGGTACTTGGGCCATATCCTAACCTGGTAACAGAAACCTCTTCAATGTCAGCACATCTTTTCTTTGACGAGGAGCCCAAAACTGTTCACAATACTCAACAACACACACAAAATGGCGACACAAAATGCTACAGGAACTCATCAGGTCAGGCGGCATTTCAGAAAAGAGTACAGTCGACGTTTTGGCCCGAAACATCGACTGTACTCTTTTCCTAGATGCCGCCCGGCCTGCTGAGTTCCTCCAGCATTTTATGAGTGTTGCTCGGACTTCCGGTATCTGCAGATTCTCTTTGGTTCACAATACTCAAGGTCAGGCATCACCAGTTCCTCAGCCTCAGCGTCACATCCCTGCTCTTGTATTCTGGATCTCTTGAAAGGAATGCTAACATGGCATTTGCCTTCCTCATTACCGAATCTACCCACAAGTTACCCTTTCAGGTGTTCTGCACAAGGACTCCCAAATCCCTTTGTATCTCAGATTTTTGGATTTTCTCTCTGTTTAGAAAATAGTCTGCACATTTATTTCTTCTACCAAAGTGAATGACCATGCATTTTCCAACATTTTAATTCATTTGCCAATTTCTTTCCCATTCTCCTAACTTGTCTAAGTCCCTTCTGCAGCCTTCCTTTTTCCTCAACACTACCTGCCCCTCCACCAATCTTCGTATCATCTGCAATCTTGGCAACAAGCCATCTATTCCATCATCTGAATTACTGATAACATATTTTTAATTATTTAATAATTATTGACAACATAAAAAGAAGAGGTCCCAACACCGACCCTTGCAGAACACCACGAGCAACTGGCAGCCAACTAAAAAAGGACTCTTTTACTCCCACACACTGTCTCCTACCAACGGCCAATGCTCTAACCATGCCAGTAACTTCCCTGTCATAACATGGGCTTTTAACTTGATAAGCAGCCTCATGTGTAGCACCTTGTCAATGGCCTTCTGAAAGTCCAAATGTACAACATCCATTGCATCCCCTTTATCTATTCTACTTATAATCTCCTTAAAGAATTCCAACAGGTCCGTCAGGCAAGATTTTCCCTTAAGGAGACCATGCTGACTTTGTCCTATCTTGTCCCACGTCACCAAGTACTCTATAATCACATCCGTAACAATTGACTCAATATCTTCCCAACCACTGAGGTCAGGCTAACTAGTCTACAAGCCCCTTTCTGCTGCCTTCCTCCTTTCCTAAAGGGTGGAGTGACATTTGCAATTTTCTAGAGTCCAATGATTTTTAGAAAGAACTTGGAAAATCTACAGCACATTACAGGCCCTTCAGCCCACAATGTTGTATCCACCTCAACTACCCTTGCTGGCACTGCATTCCACACACCCACCACTCTCTGTATGAGAAACTTACCTCTGACATCCCTCTTGTACCTACTTCCAAGCACCTTAAAACTATGCCTCTTCATGTTACCCATTTCTGCCCTGGGACAAAGCATCGCTTCCACACGATCAATGCCTTTTGTCATCTTATACACCTCTTACATCACCTTACATCACTCCAAGGAGAAGAGGCTAAGTTCACTCAACATATTTTCATAAGGCATGCTCTCCAATCCAGGCAAACTCCTTGTAAAGCTGAAAGATCATTTCTAGTGTCTCCACAATCTCTACTGCTACCTCTTTCCTAGAGTGCCATTATCTCGTGTTATGTACCCCGAGGTCTTTCAGCTTTTTGAGCACCTTCTCCCTTGTAATAGTAACTACACACACTTCTCTTCCTTCACACCCCTCAACAACTGGCACACTGCTAGTGTCTTCCACGGTGAAGACTGATTCAAAATACTAATTTAGTTCATCTGCCATGCCCTTGTTCTTATTATCTCGTCATTATTCATTTGGCCTCATTTTCTAGAGGTTCTGTATCCACTCTCATCTCTCTTTTGTTTTTTACATACTTGAAAAAGCTTTTTCTATCCACTTTGATATTGTTTGCTAGCTTGTTTTCATATTTCATCTTTTCCCTCCTAATTTTTTTTTAGTTGCTCTCTGTAGGTTTTGCAAAGGTTTCCCAATGTAATTAGTTTTGCTACAACAAGTGTATGGGACATTGGAAAAAAGTTGAATTTCCCCATGGGGATGAATAAAGTATCTATCTATCTATCAATTCTCAGTCTCTCACTAATTTTTGCTTTGTTGTAAGCCCTCTCTTTTGCTTTTACACTAGCTTTGACTCCCCTTGCCAGCCACGGTTGTACTATTTTGCCATTTCAGTATTTCTTTGTTTTTCGAATACATGTATCCTGCACCTTCCTCGTCTTTCCCAGAAACTCTGCCAGCATCTCCTTCCAATTTACTCTGGCCATCTCCTCTCTCATACCACTGTAATTTCCCTTACTCCACTGAAATACTGCTATGTCAGACTTTATTTTCTCACTATCAGATTTTAAGTTGAACTCAATCATTTTGTGATCACTGTCTCCTGAGGGTTCCTTTACATTAAGCTCCCTAATCGCCACCAGTTTTTTACATAATGACCCAGTCCAGTACATCTGATCCTGTAGTAGGCTCAATGACATACTGCTCTAAAAAACTATATTGTAGGCATTCAACAAACTCACTCTCTTAAAATCCATTACCAACCCGATTTTCCCAATCAACCTGCATATTAAAATCTCCCATAACTATCACAACTTTGCCCTTTTGACACACCTTTTCTATTTCCAGTTGTGCTCTGTGGTCCATATCCCAGCTACTGTTGGGAGGCCTGTATGTAACTGCTGTCAGAGTTCTTTTACCCTTGCAGTTTCTAAACTCAGTGCACAAGTATTCAACACCTTCCGATCCTATGTCACATCTTTCTACTGGTTGATTCCATTCTTTACCAGCAGAGCCACACCACCCCTTCTGCCCATCTTCCTATCCCTCTGATACTACATCAGCTCTGAACGACAACCATCCTTCAGTCATGATTCACTGATGGCTACAACATCATACCTGATGATCTGTAACAGTGCAACATTATATTCCATGCATTGAGAAATGTCACTTTGAGTGACACTCACCCCATTGGTTGCAGTTCTGTCCTATCACTGGTCTGCCCTTCCTGACAGTCTGACTGCACGCTATCTTTGCTTTTATACCATCCATCCTATCCTGAGTCCCTTCACCCCTGTTCCCACCCCACTGCCAAGTTAGTTTAAACCCTTCCCAACAGCTCTAACAAACCTGCCCACAAGAATATTGGTCCCCCTCGGGTTCAGGTGCAACCCGTCACTTTTGAACAGGTCACACTTTCCCAAGAAGAGAGCCCAATGAACCTAGAGCCTGAAGCACTGCCCCCTGCACCAGCTTCTCAGCCAGACATTAATCTGCCAAATCATCCTGTTCCTACCCTCACTGACACGTGGCACAGGCAGCAATCCGGAGATTACTACCCTGGAGGTCCTGCTTCTCTTCTCAGCTTTCTACCTATTTTTAAAATTCTCTCTTCAGGAGCTCTTTTCTCTTCCTTCCTACGTCATTGGTACCAATATGTACTGAGACATCTGGCTGCTCTCCCTCCCTCTCCAAAATGCTGTCGACACGATTCAAGACGTACCTGACCCTGATACCTGGGAGGCAACATACCATTCTGGTGTCTTTTTCAAATCCACAGACTCTCCTGTCTTTTTCCTCTGACTATTGAGTCCCCTATTACTACCACTCCTCTCTTCTCCCTCTTTCCTGTCTTGCACCATGGACCCACGCTCAGTGCCAGGAACCCGGTCTCTGTGGCATTCCCCGGGAGGTCATCCCCTTCAACAGTTCACAAAGTGGTATACTTACTATTGAGGGGAATGGCCACGGGGTTCTCTGTGCTAACTGCCTATTCACATTTCCATTTCCCCTGACAGTCACCCAGCTACTCACCTCCTGCAACTTAAGCTAGCTAATAATATTGAAGAGGATACCTAAAGTTTCTTCAGATATATAAAAGTGCGAAAGAGAGGCGAGAATAGATATAGAAAATTATGCTGGAGATGTGGTAATTGGGGACAAGGAAATGGCAGACAAACTGAATAAGTATTTTGCATCCGTCTTCACTGTGGAAGACACTAGCAGTGTGCCAGAAGTTCAAAATGTCAGGAAAAGAAGTGTGTGAAGTTGCCATTACAAGGGAGAAGGCTGAACTTGGAAAACTGAAAGGATCGAAGGTAGATAAGTCACCTGGACCAGATGGTGTACACCATAGGGATCTCAAAGACATGGCTGAAGAGACTGTGGAGGCATTAGCAATGATCTTTTCAGAATCAATTGATTCTGGCATGGTTCTGGAGGAATGGAAAATTGCAAACTTCACTGTACTCTTCAAGAAGGGAGAGAGACAGAAGAAAGGAAATGAGAGGTCAGTTAGTCTGGCCTCAAGAGAAAACCTTGCCTGCAAATATGTTGGAATTCTTTGAAGAAATAATAAGCAGGATACAAAGGAGGACCGGTGGATGTTGTGTACTTGGATTTTCAAAAAGACTTTGACAAGCTGCCATATAGGAGGCTGCCTAACAAGTTAAGAACCCAAATAAAGTGGCTTCCAGTGATTAATGGTGTTCCACAGGGATCTGCGTTGGGACCACTTCTTTTTATGTTATATATCAATGACTTGGATGACAAAATTGATGGCTTTGTGGCCAAGGTTGCAGATGATATGAAGATAGCTGATGGGGCAAGAATTGATTTTGAGGAAGTGAAGAGGCTACAGAAGGACTTAGTCCAGGAGATTGAGCAAAAAAAGTGTCAGATGGAAATCAGTGTCGAGAAGTGTCTGGGCATGTACTGTGGTGGAAGAAATAAAAGAGTAGACTATTTTCTAAATGAAGAGGAAATTCTAAAATCTGAGGTGCAAGCGGAATTGGGAGTTGGGGCTGACGTAAGTATTAAACTGCTTTTAATACTTATATAATGCTTTTGTATTTTCCTTAATCTTATCTGCAAGTGACATTTAATGGCTCCCCTTTGCCTCTGACTTTAAGCTGCTGCCTGCACTCTCTACACTCCTGAAGGGCCTCCTGTTTTCATTGCCCCAAGTCGACTGTATACCTTGTTGTTTTCTTATCAATCAAAATAGAACAACATTGTCAGAAATCAGTTTTTGTAAGACAAGAAGAAAGCATTCCTTGTGACTTACCAATTCCCTCAGCGAAGTTAGGGTACAGCTCATCTGTGAAAAGAGGCTCTGGCAGCTCTCGGAAATAAAGCTTTAATGTTCCCGCAATGGCATTAACATCCATTTCACTCATCATCACAGAGACATCTTTATTATCTGTAATAGATGACATATTTAAATACAGTTAAAGACAACAACTAACCTGAACACGAATGCATGAACTGAACAGAGATGGGCACAAGGCAACATTAAATAAACATCAATCTATACCCTTGACGTGTCCTGTTAATGATTAAGGAGAAGATAGGGAAATAGCTTGACAATGGATAAATAAAAGAAGGATAAACAATCCGCCAATCAATAAACTGTAGATGCTGGAAATCTGAAATAGAACCAGAAAACGTAGGTCACGTTCAACAAGCGACTGCAGAACACAAAAAATAGCATCATTGCAGAGAATTTAAGGAAGGAATATTCAAGGTGAATATTTCAAGGTTACCCTGGTAATAAACCATATAGTTGACGGGTTACGGAGTTCAGGTAAAAAGACAATCCTCCGTACGGACATAGGAGACTTCTAAGAAAGTAGAGATACTGTTGTACCTTCTTTATGATGGCACTTATGTGTTGGTCCCAGGACAAATCTTCTGATATGATAATGCCAAGGAATTTAAAGTTGACTCTCTCCACTTCCAGTTCCTTAATGAGGACTGGCTCATGGATCCCCGGTTTTTCCCTCCTGTAGTCAATAGTCAGCACTTGGCTTTTGCTGACATTGAGTGAGAGGTTAGTGCTGTAGCACTATTCAATCAGATGTTCAATTTGCTCTTTCCTATACACTGTTATGTCACCACTTCGATTCGTTCAACAACAGTGGCGTCGTCAGCAAATTTAAATATGGCAGTGGAGCTGTACTTAGCTGACTTCTGGTATGGCGCAGATGGTCTTATTTCCCTCAAAATAAGAAACGGCTATTTAAATAGAAGAGTGAGTCTTGTAACATGAAAGGGGGAAATCAAAAGAAAGACAAGAGGAAATACGCAACAAAACCCGAAGACAAGCGATAAAATACCGACTGACGGTGAGGACACCGACGTCAGCACTAGGAACCAAGCTGAACACGAGGATACGGAGGCTGTTCATGCGAACATCATGGCCGAAATACAGGCGCAGATATGAAAAAAGAACTGAGTGATACCTTGGGTTTTCTAAAGAAGGAACTGGTGGATTTCAGAGAAGAAATTAACCAGAAATTGAATGCTATTGTTGGTGATTTAAAACGGGCAGAGGTATGGAGCAAAGGGTGACAGAAGTGGAGGAATGGAAGGCCGAGGCTGGGGAGGTTCTTTCCACGCACTGGAACTTCAGGAGATCATTCAAGCTCGACTAATTAACCTGGAGGCGCTTTCACGCAGGAATAACATACGTATCCATGCAACTTCCAAGGGGGTGGAAAGAGACAACATACAGAAATTCCTGGAAAAATTTATTAAAACAGAGCTGCCCCTTCCCGATGTTGCCCTCGGCATACAATGCTGCCATCGATCTTTTGGATCCAAACCACCACAAGGTTCTAACCCAAGGCCCGTGGTCATCTACTTTCAGGAGTATAAAATTAAAGAGTTGGTGCTTCGCTCCGCTTGAAAAAAAAAGAGATACTTATTATGATGGGAAGAGTACTTTTTGATCAAGACTACCTGACCGAAATACTTATGAAAAGAAAGGCTTACTCCACCATCAGAAAAGCGCTTAAAGAAAAGGGGCTCTTTACCCAGCCAAACTTCGAGTGTTTTTTGGTACTGGACAAGTCATCTACCGTAACGCATCAGAGGTGATGGAAGACCTGAAAAATAGGGGATTTTTCCCGGACTGTCCTGGAATCGTGGCCCCCGCGCAAGGCACAGTCACGGTGAAACTGAGGCGGCTTTCCTTGGAGAGAGTGGGTGCAAAATCCCATCAGGACCGAGAAACATGTCTGAAACGCAACCAGGAGCTGTACTTAGCCACAAAGTTATAGAAATAAAGTGAGGGTCTAAGCATACAGTTTTGTGGTGCCCCTGTATTGATGGTGACTGTGGAGGAGATGTTGTTGCCAATGGAAACTGAGGATCCAGTTGCATAAGGAGGTACCGAGGCCTAGGTCTTGGAGCTTAGTAATTAGCTTCAAGGAAATGATAGTGTTGAATGCTGAGCTGTAGTCGATGAAGAGCATTCCGATGTGTGCATCTGTACTGTCCAGGTGTCCCACAGCTGAGTGAAGGGTCAATGAAATGCCATCTGCTGTCAACCTGGTGTTGACGGCAGGCAAATTGGAGTGGCTCCAGGCCACTCCTCAGGCAGGACCAATCCCTCAAAGCACTTCACCACAGTGGATGTAAGTTAATCATTGAGGCAGGCTACCACGTTCTTCTTGGCCACTGGTATGAAGATTGCTTGAAGCAGGTGAGTACCTTAGATTGCCAAAGCAAGAGGTTGAAGATGTCTGTATACACTCCAGCCAGTTAATTAGCACAGGGGGTCTTCAGTACTCAGCTAGGTATGAGTCTGGGCCAGAGGGATTCACCCTCTTGAAGGATGCTCTTACATCGGCCTCAGAGACTGAAATCACAGTCATCAGGGGCTGTGAAGATTCATGAAAGTTCTCTAGTCAAAACAAGCATAACCGTTGAACTCTGGGAGAGTTTACGTTGTTTGGTTTTGCTTTTTAGGAGGTGATGGCATTCAAGCCCTGATTCAGGTTGAGTCTGGAATTGAAAAGGATGTGAAAGGCACCAGTTCAGGCTGTTTCTTGTTCTTAAACATGGCAGTCAATACATCAAGTGATATCTTGACATGCAGTATGTAAACTGCAGTCGGGATCATGGCGCAGAATTCTCTGGGAAAATAGAATGATTGGCACTGAATCAAAAGCTGTTGCAGGTCAGAAGGCAGCCAGTGGGAATAAAAGGATCCTTTTCTGGTTGGCTGCCAGTGACTAGTGTTGTTCCGCAAGGGTCGGTGTTGGGACCGCTTCTTTTTATGCTGTATATCAATGATTTAAATGATGGAATAGATGTCTTTGTTGCCAAGATTGCAGATGATACTGTTATGTACCCCTAGAGTGCACTTTTTCTGTGGACTGTCACTTTAAAACACCGGGAAAATGAGACTGACTTTTGCTCTATGGGATTTCTACTGTATGCCTGCTTCTGAGTTGCTATGGCGAAGAGAGGTGGAGTTATTTGATGGACAATCGATGTTATGGTTTCCCTGCAGCTTGTTTACATTTTTCTGCGGCTTGTTTTGAATTTACAAGGACACACAGACACTCACAACTCAGAGTCGAGATGGATTCGGTCAACGGAAGACACCAGTGAGTCGGTCACCGGTTTAAACTTTCAGTAGCCCAAAGGGGTGAGTTGAGATCGATCCTGAGTATTGATAAATGACTCTCACAAGTTCTGCGACTGGAACAAGTTTGCAGGAAGGGAAGAGAAGAGAGGAGAGGAAGTTTTGGAACAGAAGAAACCTAATGACAAAGAGATCACTGTTTGGACTCTCTCTCTAAGTAGCCCGTAAAGGTGAGTTTGTTTCCATTCGGCTATGGAAGTGCAATTGTCACTTAGTTAATCCACAGGAGTGGGTTCTCTGGTGACGGGAAAACCTTTGTGAATACCACGTGTGTGTTTACCCTTTGGGTGTGGTATTTCACTGTGGCAAATCACTGTTGGAGTTATTTTGTATGTCGTGGAACTGGATAAGTGGCTATCACGTTGTGTGGTTGGGGTAACCTTGTGGAATCTACCGGTGTGTCAACCCTTGCCTGAGTGGTGGTTCCCTTGAAGAGGGTCCCCTTTGTGATAAGCTACTGTTTGTGATAATCCATACGTGGATTCTGTTCAAGTATCCTGTGGCCACCATTTTGAGATGTCCCGTAGCTGAATTCAGGTGTGGTACCACTTGTGTTGAAAGGATATTCGTTGAAGTTCACTGTCGGTGATAGTCGTGTGGAGTGGAACAGCTTCGGAGATAAAACCTACTGCTATTGTTATTTTGTATTGCTGTCCTGGAATCTGTGCAATATCGACATAATTGCCTTCTCACAACATAGGCCTCTGGATTACAAATCTCTCTCTCTTATCACCAACAGCATCCTTGTGCATTGAACTGAACTTTCTCACATACCATCATAAGACTGTATCATTTACCACCTAAGCTGGAAGAAGTTTGGGGTTTTATGTTTACACACTTATATGCATAAACCCTGCTAACCTGTTTGATTTATCTGGTTTTATTACTATATTACGTAGACACTAATAAATAGTGTTTTGTTTATAGCAAAACCAGACTCCAGGTGTGTTCCATTTCTGCTGGTTCTTTTAACCCGTCATGGGGTACGTAACAATACGAAGATTGGTGGAGGGTCAGATAGTGTTGAGGAAACAGATAGGATGCAGAAGGATTTAGACAGATTAGGAGAATGGGCAAGAAAGTGGCAAATGAAATACAATATTGGAAAATGCACGGCCCTGTACTTTGGTAGTACAGATAAATGTGCGGACTCTTTTCTAAACGGGGAGAAGATCCAGGAATCTGAGATACAGAGAGACTTGGAAGCCCTTATGCAGAACAACCTAAAGGTAGAGTCTGTGGTGCGGAAGGCAAATGCCATGTTAGCATTCATTTAAAAGGTCCAGAATACAAGAGCAAGGATGTGAGACTGAGGCTTTATAAGGCACTGGTGAGGCCTCACCTTGAGTATTGTGAACAGTTTTGGGCCCCTCATCTTAGAAGAGATGTGCTGGCTTTGGAGAGGGTCCAGAGGAGGTTCACAAGGATGATTCCAGGAATGAAAGGGTTATCATATGGGGAACATTTGATGGCTCTGGGTCTGTACTCACTGGAATTCAGAAGGATGAGGGGGGATTTCATTGAAATCTTTCGAATGTTGAAAGGCCTAGACAGAGTAGATATGGAAAGGATGTTTCCCATGGTGGGAGAGTCTAGGACAAGAGGGCACAGCCTCAGGATAGAGGGACACCCTTTCAAAACAGAGATGCGGAGAAATTTCTTTAGCCAAAGGGTGGTGAATTTGTGGAATTTATTGCCACATGCAGCTGTGGAGGCCGGGTCGTTGGGTGTATTTAAGGCAGAGGTTGATAGGTTCTTGATTGGACATGGCATCAAAGGTTACTGGGAAAAGTCTGGGAACTGGGGTTGAGGAGGAGTTTTAAAAAAGGATCAGCCACGATTGAATAGCAGAGCAGACTCGATGGGCCAGATGGCCTAACTCTGCTCCTATGTCTTATGGCCTTATGCAGCGTTGTGTTTGAGTCCACACAATATTTTTAATCTCATTTACAATCAACAGAAAGACAGTGCCCATCATCCATTTCCATCCCTGTCTCTAAAGTCTTTCCACATCCTTATTTTCACTGCTAAACATGTTACTCCATCTCATGATTCCGTTTACCTACACTTAGAGCCATTATTTCTAGCCCTTTCATCCATCTCACAGTTAAGTCTTTATTGTGAAGCATTGTTATATTTCCGCTGACAGAATCAGAGATAGAAATTGTTTCGGATATGTCAGCATTTTGTTTACAGTAATACAGCATGGACCATTCTGCTCAGATGCCCTGTTCTCCACTTCATTACTTACAGAGTTTATTTCACAGAAGATCAATCTCCATGAGTGCACAGAAATCAAACTGTAGGCTTATTATCGAAATATTTTAAATTCAAGCAGCTAGGATCGTGTGTAATTACATTATATAGCCACAAGTTGTTCCTTACAATTCCTGAATACTTACTAGCATCGAAGGAAGCTTTGAGGGTTTGAATGTCTGTGGCAACTCCCGATACTCGATAGATTCCGACTTCCTCCATTCCACGCCTCTCAATCTCCTCCACACACTGTCGTACTATGTAAGGCACTTTGGACCTTTCTCGCCTGGTGAAACAAAACATTGTCTGAACCCAAACATCACCGTCTGTTACATTTACAACTGAAAGATTTCAGGAGACCCAAAATTATGTGATATCTGGAGCAAATGAACCTGCAGAGTCATCTATAAAAGCTTCTTTCTTTTCACAAGGTTACTGGGTAGCTAAAGAAAAAATTGATTATTTATGAATCTGATTGTTATTGGCTAATTGTGATTCCATAATTCACAGTCAAAAAGACATTATTTGGTTGTTTATCCCAAAGCTGTGCACAAACTAACATCTGCCAATATTGATGGCACTTCAAAGTAATTCTTTAAAGCTGCTATATAATGTATGATTTTACTACTCTAAGTTATGCATTATTTTGTTCGATTACAGGTGTCCCGTTTTTCAAATGTTCGCTTTACGTCAATTGGCTGTTACGAAAGACCTACATTAGTTACCTGTTTTCGCTAACAGAAGGTGTTTCCGCTGTTAGGAAAAAAGGCAGTGCACGCCAAGCAGCCAAGTTCCTCCCCCGGAACTACATTCTCGCCGGCATCACTTAAACACGAGCCCGTGAGCATCTGTGCTTTATGTCGATTTATATTGTGCATCCGTTAGCAAGGTGAGTTCTAAGGTATCGGAAAAGCCTAAAAGAGCGCATAAGGGTGTTACATTTAGCATAAAACTAGACATAATAAAGCGTTTCGATTGTGGTGAACAAAGTAACAATATAATGAGTTTAGCTAACGGTTTGTGGAAGTTGACGAAGATGATGTTGAAGGTTTTGGCATCCCATGTCCAAGAACTGACAGATGAAGAGCTGATGAAGAGGAAAGGATAACAATTGAAACCGAACGCAGAAAGTGAAGACGTCCAGGAACTGAACGGGAAGCAATTTCGTGAGATTTTCGCTGCGATTGACAACGCTGCAATGATTGCAGAAAAGTATGACTTCAATTTTGAAAGGGTACGTAGGTTTAGGGCATATTTGCAGGATGGTTTGAGTGCTTACAATGAACTGCATGATAGAAAAATGCGCGAAGCTAAGCAGTCAAGCATACTGTCGTTTTTCAAGCATTCCACATCATTCACAGCAGACGATGAAACTCGACCTTCGACGTCGAGGCAGGCAGACATTGAACAGAAGATAACCTGCCTGCCGTGATGGAAACAGACGACGATGAGATGACACCCCAGTCTCCTCTACCTCCCGCCACCCCAACCTCCGACAACTCAGCCTAACACACCATCATCAGTGTGCTCACTGTCTTCCCGATTCCGATAAGTGAAACTACACTGTACATACATTATTTCTACTTTATATAGACTGTGTATTTTTATGTATTATTGGGTAGCTTCATAGCTTAAAGGTTACTGGAAAGAGTGTTTCTGCCGGGAGCGCTTGCGCCGTGTGTTTCTGCCGGGAGCACTTGCACCGTGTGTTTCTGCCGGGAGTGTTTGCACCGTGTGTTTCTGCCGGGAGCACTTGCGCCGTGTGTTTCTGCCGGGAGCACTTGCGCCGTGTGTTTCTGCCGGGAGCACTTGCACCGTGTGTTTCTGCCGGGAGTGTTTGCACCGTGTGTTTCTGCCGGGAGCACTTGCGCCGTGTGTTTCTGCCGGGAGCACTTGCGCCGTGTGTTTCTGCCGGGAGCACTTGCGCCGTGTGTTTCTGCCGGGAGCACTTGCGCCGTGTGTTTCTGCCGGGAGTGTTTGCACCGTGTGTTTCTGCCGGGAGCACTTGCGCCGTGTGTTTCTGCCGGGAGCACTTGCGCCGTGTGTTTCTGCCGGGAGCACTTGCGCCGTGTGTTTCTGCCGGGAGCACTTGCACCGTGTGTTTCTGCCGGGAGTGTTTGCACCGTGTGTTTCTGCCGGGAGCACTTGCGCCGTGTGTTTCTGCCGGGAGCACTTGCGCCGTGTGTTTCTGCCGGGAGCGCTTGCACCGTGTGTTTCTGCCGGGAGTGTTTGCACCGTGTGTTTCTGCCGGGAGCACTTGCGCCGTGTGTTTCTGCCGGGAGCACTTGCGCCGTGTGTTTCTGCCGGGAGCACTTGCACCGTGTGTTTCTGCCGGGAGTGTTTGCACCGTGTGTTTCTGCCGGGAGCACTTGCGCCGTGTGTTTCTGCCGGGAGCACTTGCGCCGTGTGTTTCTGCCGGGAGCACTTGCGCCGTGTGTTTCTGCCGGGAGCACTTGCGCCGTGTGTTTCTGCCGGGAGTGTTTGCACCGTGTGTTTCTGCCGGGAGCACTTGCGCCGTGTGTTTCTGCCGGGAGTGTTTGCACCGTGTGTTTCTGCCGGGAGCACTTGCGCCGTGTGTTTCTGCCGGGAGCACTTGCGCCGTGTGTTTCTGCCGGGAGCACTTGCGCCGTGTGTTTCTGCCGGGAGCACTTGCACCGTGTGTTTCTGCCGGGAGCACTTGCGCCGTGTGTTTCTGCCGGGAGCACTTGCGCCGTGTGTTTCTGCCGGGAGCACTTGCGCCGTGTGTTTCTGCCGGGAGCACTTGCGCCGTGTGTTTCTGCCGGGAGCACTTGCGCCGTGTGTTTCTGCCGGGAGTGTTTGCACCGTGTGTTTCTGCCGGGAGCACTTGCGCCGTGTGTTTCTGCCGGGAGTGTTTGCACCGTGTGTTTCTGCCGGGAGCACTTGCGCTGTGTGTTTTTGCCAGGAGCACTTGCGCCGTGTGTTTCTGCCAGGAGCACTTGCGCTGTGTGTTTCTGCCGGGAGCACTTGCACCGTGTGTTTCTGCCGGGAGCACTTGCACCGTGTGTTTCTGCCGGGAGCACTTGCGCCGTGTGTTTCTGCTGCGAGTGCTGCAGAGAGCGCTTGTGTGAGATTTCGCTGCGGCGGACAGTGCTGCAATAATTGCAGAAAAGTATTCCTACTTTATATAGGCTGTGTATTTATCAGATCATTCCTGCTTTCACTATATTTTACTGTTATTTTAGGTTTTATGTGCTATTTGGCATGATTTGGTAGGTGATTTTTTGGGTCTGTGAATGCTCACAAATTTTTCCCACATAAATAAATGGTAATTGCTTCTTCACTTTATGACATTCCGGCTTACAAACCGTTTCATAGGAACGCTCTACCTTCGAATAGCGGGGGAAACCTGTACTTTAAACAAATTTATATTTATACAACAATTCCATATTTATTTTAAAGATTTAAGTAAAAGCATTAAAAAATTACAAGACGCGGTTGGGACTTGGACTTAAAATGGACTAAATGGAAAGTACAAAAGAAGGTGCAGGGTCTGCGGTCTGGGAAATGGGCTTAAACATGGTACTCATGGAGTTCATTGCCAGTTTTAAAACCAGTCTGTACTATCAAAATGAAATTTGCACTACTTCTTATTTCAGACTTGCAACTGCCACCTGCTTCATTTGACGAAGCCTTATAGATAGATAGATAGATAGATACTTTATTCATCCCCATGGGGAAATTCAACTTTTTTTCCAATGTCCCATACACTTGTTGTAGCAAAACTAATAACATACAATACTTAACTCAGTAAAAAAATATGATATGCATCTAAATCACTATCTCAAAAAGCATTAATAATAGCTTTAAAAAGTTCTTAAGTCCTGGCGGTTGAATTGTAAAGCCTAATGGCATTGGGGAGTATTGACCTCTTCATCCTGTCTGAGGAGCATTGCATCGATAGTAACCTGTCGCTGAAACTGCTTCTCTGTCTCTGGATGGTGCTATGTAGAGGATGTTCAGAGTTTTCCATAATTGACCGTAGCCTACTCAGCGCCCTTCGCTCAGCTACCGATGTTAAACTCTCCAGTACTTTGCCCACGACAGAGCCCGCCTTCCTTACCAGCTTATTAAGACGTGAGGCGTCCCTCTTCTTAATGCTTCCTCCCCAACATGCCACCACAAAGAAGAGGGCGCTCTCCACAACTGACCTATAGAACATCTTCAGCATCTCACTACAGACATTGAATGACGCCAACCTTCTAAGGAAGTACAGTCGCCTCTGTGCCTTCCTGCACAAGACATCTGTGTTGGCAGTCCAGTCTAGCTTCTCGTCTAACTGTACTCCCAGATACTTGTAGGTCTTAACCTGCTCCACACATTCTCCATTAATGATCACTGGCTCCATATGAGGCCTAGATCTCCTAAAGTCCACCACCATCTCCTTGGTCTTGGTGATATTGAGACGCAGGTAGTTTGAGTTGCACCATATCACAAAGTCCTGTATCAGTTTCCTATACTCCTCCTCCTGTCCATTCCTGACACACCCCACTATGGCCGTGTCATCAGTGAACTTCTGCACATGGCAGGACTCCGAGTTATATTGGAAGTCTGACATCAGGTAACAGTGAACTGGTGTGACTAGTTCACACAGATTCAGCTTCTCCATTGTGGAACTCTACATGTTGATGCGCGTTACGAATTCCACCCCATCTACGGCAATCCCAATCAATTTTTGGAAAATTAGAATTCCCCATTTTGAGAAACTTTTTGTACAGAAACAGGCCTTTTCAACTTAGCTCATCTGTGCTGATTGTGATGCCTATTTACGTTAATCCTTTTACTGCATTACGCCTTCCCAACTAAATGCCTTTCAGACGTAGTATTTGTACTTGTGTCCACTACATCCTCTGGCAGCTCGTTCCAGACAACCATCACATTATGTGTAAATATTGAACAGTACAGCACAGGAACAGGCCAAACTAATTAAACTAGTAATAAAATGCCTATATACAAGAGTGGATATCAGACCACTGGAAAATTATGAAGTAATGAGAGACAAAGAAATAATGGACTAACTTAATAAGTATTTCACTTAGAAGACAGCAGCAGTATGTTAGAGATTCTAGATGGTCAAGGAGCAGAAAGCTGTTTAGTTGCTATTATTAAGGAGAAAGTGAAAGGCCTGAAGGTAAATTAACATTTGAAGCAGATGGACTACACCCCTGGTTATGAAAGAGGTAGCTCAGAGATTGTGGAGGCAATAGTAGTCATCTTTCAAAAATCACTAGATTCTGGAATGGTCCAGGCGGACTGAAAAATTGCAAATGTCACTTCACTCTTTAAGAAAAGAGGGAGGTAAAAGAAAGGAAATGATAGGCCAGTTAGCCTGACTTCAATGGTTGGGAAGATGTTGGAGTCCATTAATAAGGATGAAGTTTTGACGTACTTGGAGGAATATGATAAAATAGGCCAAAGTCAGCTGGGTATCCTTCAGAAGAAATCTTGCCTGACAAACCCATTGGAATTCTTTGAGGAATTAACAGGCAGGATAGACAAAGGAGAATCAGTGGATTTTGTTTGCTTGGATTTTCATAAGGCCTTTGACAAGGTGTTGCCTGTGAGGCTGTTAAACAAGATAAGAGCCCATGGTATTACAGGAAAGCTCTAGCGATGATAGAAGGTTGGCTTACTGGCATAAGGCAAAGATTTAGAAAGAGGGGGCCTTTTCTGATTGGCTGCTGACCAGTGGTGTTCTGCAAGGATCGGTGTCGGGACTGCTTCATTTCTCATTATACGCCAGTGAATTGGATGAAGGAATTGAAGGCTCTGTGGCCAAGTTTGCAGAGGATCCGTAGATAGGTGGAGGGCAGGTAGTGTTGAGGAAGCAGGGAGTCTGCAGAAGGATTTAAACAAATTAGAATGGGCAAAGAAGTTGCAAAAGGTATATATTATAGGAAAATGTATGGTCAAACAGTTGGTGGTTAGAAGGAATAAAGGCATATTCCTTTAGAAATCAGAGGTACAAAGGGACTTGGGAGTTCTTATGCAGGATTCCCCAAAAGTTAACATGCAAGTTGAGTTATTGGTACGGAAGTCAAATGCAATATTAGCATTCATTTCGAGAGATCTAGAATATAAGAGCAAGTATGTCATGCTGAGGCTTTGTGATGCATTGATCAAACTGCCTTCCAAAGACTGTCTCTCCACGTGCTGGGCTGTGCTGAGCTGGTTTTTTCAGTGTATTGTGCTGTAAGGTTTCACTGCTAATGTAATGGTTTCTCTGTAGCAGCAATGTTTCGGTTACGACTAGAGTTAACGGGGCTTTGGAATGTGGGGCAATCCAATTAGAAGGATGTTATTCTTTCTTGTGGGTCTGGGAGCAGGGAATTTTGCGGTCTTTTGCCAGAGAGAGATGAGAGGAGACGCCAATGGAGAGAGTTGGTAGACTGCCGGATGGAGTAGACTTGGACCTGTGGGGGATACGAACTTGCTTGAGGTATTGTTGTATCTGGATGACCTCATAGTGTTTGGATCCACCTTGGAAGAACATGAGCGAGGCTGCTGAAGGTGCTGGGCCGCCTGAAAGCTGAAGGGTTAAAACTTTCCCTGGACAAGTGCCAGTTCTGCCAAACGTCTGTTAGCTATGTTGGACACATAGTCTCACGGGATGGAGTAGCTACGGACCCAGCTAAGATCGAGGCGGTCACCACTTGGCCAAGACCCCAGACTGTGAGTATTCTGCGCTTGTTCCTCGGGGTCTGTGGTTACTATCGGAGGTTTGTGAAAGGCTTCGTGAAAGTGAGTCACCCTTTGAATCAGATTCTGCGTGGTTACCCTCCCTGGGGGAAGAAAGGGAGGGGGTAAAAAGGACAGGAGGGTGGAGAGTTTCTTAGCCCATCAGAGCGCTTTGGACCGAGGTGGGATGCAAAATGTGAGGAGGCCTTTCAGTCGCTGAAGGAGCTGCTGACCCAGGCTCTGGTGCTGGCTTTTGTGGGCCCCTTTATTTCTTCTGCTAAAGCGTATGAACATGTACTTCCTAACAGCACCATCTGCCACTTCATTGTCCATTCCCTCAATTTGTCTCAGTCCTTCTGCAGACACTGCTTCATAAGAACATAAGAAATAGGGCAGGAGTCGGCCATCTGACCCGTTGGGCCTGCTCCGCCATTCATTAAGATCATGGCTGATCTGGCCATGGACTCATCTCCACCTACCTGCCCTTTCCCCATAACCCTAAATTCTGCTACAATCTAACCTTGACTTAAATACATTTACTGAGGGAGCCTCCACTGCTTCATTGGGCACAGAATTCCACAGATTCACCACCCTCTGGGAAAATCAGTTCCTCCTCATCTCCATCCTAAATCTACTCCCCCGAATCTTGAGGCTATGTTCCCTAGTTCTAGTCTCACCAATCAGTGTAAACAACTTTCCTGCCTCTATCTTATCTATCCCTTTCATCATTCTATATGTTTCAATAAGATCTCTTCTCACTCTTCTGAATTCCGGTGAGTCTCGGGCAACTCAATAGTCTAACCCCCTCATCCCTGGAATCAACCCGGGGAGCCTCCTCTGCACTGCCTCCAAAGCCAGTACAGGTTTCCCCCGCTATCCGAAGGTAGAGCGTTCCTATGAAACAGTTCGTAAGCCGGAATGTTGTAAAGCGAAGAATCAATTACCATTTATTTGTATGGGAAAAATTTGTGAGCGTTCTCAGACCCAAAAAATCACCTACCAAATCATGCCAAATAACACATAAAACCTAAAATAACAGTAACGTATAGTAAAAGCAGGAATGATCTGATAAATACACAGCCTATATAAAGTAGAAATATTTTTCTGCAATCATTGCAGCACGGTAGCATAGTGAAAATCTCACTACGCAGCAGAGGCAGTTTCACTGGAAGCACATTCTCCAGTAACCTTTAAGGTATGAAACTGCCAAATCATACCAAATAACACATAAAAATACACAGCCGATATAAAGTAGAAATAATGTATGTACAGTGTAGTTTCACTTACCAGAATCGGGAAGACAGTGAGTACACTGATGTTGGTGTGTTCGGCTGAGTCAGACATTGGGTGCTCAGCAATTTTTTCCAATAAATTGCAGTTTCATCACAGTTAAACACTTGCTTATACGAATAACCACCTTCTGTAATTATTTTCTTCAGTTCTGCTGGGAACTTTTCGGCAGCTTCAGTATCAGCCGAAGCACTCTCTCCAGTAAACTATAAGCTATGAAGCCGCCCTCACCTCAGAAACCGATCAAACCACCCGTGACTGCCTTTAAATACCACTTTCAGCACCATCGTCCAGTGCTTTCTGTTTCAGCTTATTAAAAAGACTGACTGATTTCTCCTTAAGTATAAGGTAACTTAACGGAATACCACGCTTTCTACACCCATCAATCCATTCAAGCAATAGACTTTCCATTTTATCCATTATTGGATGGCGACTAAGAGAGACCACTTTGTTACGAGCAGAACCAACAGTAACATTGGCAGCTTTCAAGATTCTTTCTCTCTGCGTATAAATAGTGCGAATGGTTCAATGTGCGGACAATGTCCTTACTTCGTTCACCATGATCGAAATGCTTATTATGTCTAGTTTTATGCTAAGTTTAACACCCTTACGCACACTTTAAGGCTTTTCCAATACCTTAGAACTCATCTTGCTAACGGATGCACAAAATAAATCGACATAAAGCACAGATGCTCACAGGCACGTGTTTAAGCAATGCCGGCGAGAATGCAGTTCCGGGGGAGCAGCTTGGCTGCTTGGGACGTGCGCTGCCTTTTTTCATAACAGTGAGAACACCTTCTGTTAGCAAAAACAGGTAACTAATGTAGGTCTTTCATAACAGCAAGGTGTTGTAAAGCGAATGTTCGAAAAATGGGGGCCACCTGTATATCCTTCCTCAAGTAAGGAGACCAGAACTGCACGCAGTACTCCAGGTGCGGCCTCACCAGTACCCTGTGCAGTTGCAGCATGACCTCCAGGCTCTTGAATTTAATCCCTCTAGCAATGAAGGCCAACATCCCATTTGCTTTCTTGATAGCCTGCTGCACCTGCAAACCAACCTTTTGCGATGTGTGCAGACACACTCCCACGTCCCTCTGCACAGCAGCATGCAACAATTTTTTACCATTTAAATAATAATCTGATCTTCCATTTCTCCTTTCAAGGTGATGACCTTGCATTTACCAACATTGTGCTCCATCTGTCAGACCTTTGCCTACTCACTTAACCTATCTATATCTCTCTGTAGACTCTCCGTATCTTCTACACAATTTGCTTTTCTACTCAATTTAGTATCATCAGCAAACTTAGATACACTCCACTCAGACCCTCTCCCAGACTGTTAATGTATTGATGTTGTAGGCCCAGCACCAACCTCTGAGGATCACTGCTCACCACTGATTACCAAACAGAGTAACACCCATTTATCCCAACTCTGTGCTTTCTATTAGTTAGCCAATCCTCTGTCCATGCTGATACATCACCCCCATTCTGTGCATATTTATGGATATATGGATTCGCCAGTCCTGACGAAGGGTCTCGGCCCGAAACGTCGACAGCGCTTCTCCTTATAGATGCTGCCTGGCCTGCTGTGTTCCACCAGCATTTTGTGTGTGTTGTTCATATTTATGGATATGTCTTTTATATGGCACCTTATTGAACACCTTCTGGAAATCCAGGTAAACAATGTCCATCTGTTTCCCTCTATCCACTGCGTTTGTTATATGTTCAAAGCAGTTATAGGCAGGTGGTCACACCAGGGCCACGGGAGACAGACAAATGGGTCACATTCAGGAGAGGGAAGGGGAAGAGTCAGATACTAGATACTGTGGTTGTCCCCCTTAACAATAAGTACTCCTGTTTGAGTACTGTTGGGGGGGGGGGGGGGGGGGTGGAAGACAGCCTACCTGGGGGAAGCAATAGTGGCTGTGCCTCTGGCACAGAGTCCGGCCCTGTGGATCAGAAGGGTAGGGAAAGGAAGAGGAAGGCAGTAGTGATAGGGGACTCTATAAGTAAGAGATCAGACAGGCGATTCTATGGAAGCAGGAAAGAAACTCGGATGGTAGTTTGCCTCCCAGGTGCCAGGGTCCGGGATGTTTCAGATCGCGTCCACGATATCCTGCAGTGGGAGGGAGAACAGCCAGAGGTCGTGGTACATATTGGTACCAATGACATAGGTAGGAAAAAGGTCCTGAAAACAGACTACAGGGAGTTAGGAGAGAAACTGAGAAGCAGGACCGCAAAGGTAGTAATCTCGGGATTACTGCCTGTGCCACGCGACAGTGAGTATAGGAATAGAGTGAGGTGGAGGATGAATGCGTGGCTGAGGGATTGGAGCAAGGGCAGGGATTCAGATTTCTAGATCATTGGGACCTCTTTTGGGGCAGGTGTGACCTGTACAAAAAGGACGGGTTGCACTTAAATCCCAGGGGGACCAATATCCTGACGGGGAGTTTTGCTAAGGCTGCTGGGGAGAATTTAAACTTGAATTGTTGGGGAGGTGGGAACTGAACAGAAGAGACTGGGGAAGAAGCTGTTGGCTCACAAATAGAGAAAGCTTGGAGACAGCGTGTGAGGGAGGATAGGCAGATGATAGAGAAGGGACGCGCTCAGACCGATGGTCTGAGATGTGTCTATTTTAATGCAAGGAATATTGTGAACAAAGCAGATGAGCTTAGAGCGTGGATCAGTACTTGGAGCTATGATGTTGTGGCCATTACAGAGACTTGGATGGCTCAGGGACAGGAATGGTTACTTCAAGTGCCAGGCTTTAAATGTTTCAGAAAGGACGGGGAGGGAGGCAAAAGAGCTGGGGATGTGGCACTGTTGATCAGAGTTAGTGTCACGGCTGCAGAAAAGGTGGACATCATGGTGGGATTGTCTACGGAGTCTCTATGGGTGGAGGTTAGGAACAGGAAGGGGTCAATAACTTTACTGGGTGTTTTTTATAGGCCGCCTAATAGTAACAGGAATATCGAGGAGCAGATAGGGAAACAGATCCTGGAAAGGTGTAATAATAACAGAGTTGTCGGGATGGGAGATTTTAATTTCCCAAATATCGATTGGCATCTCCCTAGATCGAGGGGTTTAGATGGGGTGGAGTTTGTTAGGTGTGTTCAGGAAGGTTTCTTGACACAGTATGTAGATAAGCCTACAAGAGGAGAGGCTGTACTTGATTTGGTATTGGGAAATGAACCTGGTCAGGTGTCAGATCTCTCAGTGTGAGAGCGTTTTGGAGATAGTGATCATAATTCTGTCTCCTTTACAACAGCATTGGAGAGCGATAGGAAGGGGAATTATGAAGTTAACAGGCAGGAACTTGAAAAAGGTAAACAGAACTCGGATCCACAGCAACCACTACATCATCGTGTGCCAGTTTCCAACTGCCTAAAATCGAGGAAAAGCTTTGCTACAGTGGAGGAACCACCGCATGGAACATCCCCCCAAAATACAGGATTGACCTCTGGCAACAAACAGAAGCCAGAACGTCACCAAACACAGTGCGAGACCCGACAGGAATGCGGCCAGACCCCGCGGGGGGGCACTGTTTGACAGACGGAAGGGGTGCACTCTCATCGGAGTGAGAGCGGGAGTTTGTAGGACGGGAGACAATATGGTGAAGTGGGGTTTAAAGACCAGTGAATCCTGTGAGTGTGGCAAAAGGGTGCAGAACATTGAACACGTTCTGTGCCACTGCCCACTCCCACCTGATTAAGCTGACACTGGCCTGCTCAACGTCAACCAAACAACACCGGAGTGGCTGGCTGTCTGGTGTGACAAGCTAGTGGGAACAGATGTTCTCAGCGAAAGGCATGGAAAAAATGTGGCAATTGTGCAGGGGATATTTGTGTGGAGTTCTGCATAGGAATGCTCCAATGAGACAGGGAAGTTATGGTAGGGTACAGGAACCCTGATGTATAAAGGCTGTAATAAATCTAGTCAAGAGGAAAAGAAAAGCTTATGAAAGCTTCAAAGAGCTAGGTAATGTTAGAGATCTAGAAGATTATAAGGCTAACAGGAAGGAGCTTAAGAAGGAAATTAGGAGAGCCTGAAGGGGCCAAGAGAAGGCTTTGGCAAGCAGGATTAAGGAAAACCCCAAGGCATTCTACAAGTATGTGAAGAGCAAGACGATAAGATGTGAAAGAATAGGACCTATCAAGTGTGACAGTGGGAACGTGTGTATGGAACCGGAGGAAATAGCAGAGGTACTTAATAAATGCTTTGCTTCAGTATTCACTATGGAAAAGGATCTTGGTGATTGTAGTGATGACTTGCAGTGGACTGAAAAGCTTGAGCATGTAGATATTAAGGAAGAGGATGTGCTGGAGCTTTTGGAAAGCATCAAGTTGGATAAGTTGCCGGGACTGGTTGAGATGTACCCCAGGCTACTGTGGGAGGTGAGGGAGGAGATTGCTGAGCCTCTGGCAATGATCTTTGCATCATCAATGGGGTCGGGAGAGGTTCTGGAGGATTGGAGGGTTGCGGATGTTGTTCCCTTATTCAAGAAAGGAAGTAGAGATAGCCCAGGAAATTACAGACCAGTGAGTCTTAATTCAGTGGCTGGTAAGTTGATGGAGAAGATCCTGAGAGGCAGGATTTATGAACATTTGGAGAGGTATAATATGATTAGGAATAGTCAGCATGGCTTTGTCAAGGGCAGGTCGTGCCTTATGGGCCTGATTGAATTTTTTGAGGATGTGACTAAACACATTGATGAAGATAGAGCAGTAGATGTAGTGTATATGGATTTCAGCAAGGCATTTGATAAGGTACCCCATGCAAGGCTTATTGAGAAAGTAAGGAGGCATGGGATCTAAGGGGACATTGATTTGTGGATCCAGAACTGGCTTGCCCACAGAAGGCAAAGAGTGGTTGTAGACGGGTCATATTCTGCATGGAGGTCGGTAACCAGTGGTGTGCCTCAGGGATCTGTTCTGGGATCCTTACTCTTCATGATTTTTATAAATGACCTGGATGAGGAAGTGGAGGGATGGGTCAGTAAATTTGCTGATGATGATGTATGATGCCAATGTATTGATGCAATTGCAAAAAAGACATTCACTGTATTTTATTAGGATTTCTACAGCTGTACTGTGGATGTGCTCTCATCCTAGATTTAACAGCCTCCATCATCCCACAGATTATCACCCTCTCTCATCCCACATAGCATCCTCCCTCCTCCCTCTATTTATCTCCTAACTCATTACACCGAATACCACCTTCCCTTATCCCAAGATTCTCTTCTCCCTCATCCACATACCATCGTTCTACTGATTTACCACCCTCCTCCTTCCCACTGATTATCCCCTCCCTCACCCTACTGATTATCATTCTCCCTCATTCCACTAACTACAAGTCCTAATCATCGACTGATTACTACCCTCCCTTTTTCCACTGATAATTCCATAAAACCATAAGACATAGGAGCAGAATTAGGCCATTTGGCCCATTGAGTCTACTCTGCCATTTCATCATGGCTGATCCAGTCTTCCTCTCAGCCCTAATCATCTGCCTTCTCCCCGTCTTCCTTCATGCCCTGACCAATCAATAATCTATAAACCTCTGCGATTGTACGGATGACTCACTGGACTGAAAAGCTTGAGCATATAAACATTAAAAAAGAGGATATGCTGGAGCTTTTGGAAAGCATCAAGCTGGATAGGTCACCGGGACTGGATGGGATATATTCAGGCTACTGTGGGAGGCGAGGGAGGAGATTGCTGAGCCTCTGACAATGATCTTTGCATCATAAATGGGGACGAGAGTGGTTCCGGAAGATTGGAGGGTTGCAGATGCTGTTCCCTTAATCAAGAAAGGGAGTAGGGATAGCCCAGGAAATTATAGACCAGTGAGTCTTACTTCAGTGGTTGGTAAGTTGAGGGAGAAGATCCTGAGAGGCAGGATTTATGAACATTTGGAGAGGCATAACATGATTAGGAATAGTCAGCATGGCTTTGTCAAAGGCAGGTCATGCCTTATGAGCCTGATTGAATTTTTGAGGATGTGACTAAACACATTGATGAATGTAGAGCAGTAGATGTAGGGTATATGGATTTCATCAAGGCATTTGATAAGTTACCCCATGCAAGGCTTATTGAGAGAGTAAGGAGGCATGGGATCCAAGGGGACTTTGCTTTGTGGATCTAGAATTGGCTTGCCCATAGAAGGCAAAGTCTGGTTGAAGACAGGTCATGTTCTCCATGGAGGACGGTGACCAGTGGTGTGCCTCAGGGATCTGTTATGGGACCCCTTCTCTTTGTAATTTTTATGAATGACCTGGATGAGGAAGTGGAGGGATGGGTTAGTAAATTTCCTGATGACTCAAAGGTTGGAGGTGTTGTGGATAATGTGGAGGGCTGTCACAGGTTACAGCGGGACATTGATAGGATGCAAGACTGGGCTGAGAAGTGACGGATGGAGTTCAACCCAGGTAAGTGTGAGGTGGTCCATTTTGGTAGGTCAAATATGGTGGCAGAACATAGTATTAATGGTAAGACTCTTGGCAGTGTGGAGGATCAGAGGGATCTTGGGGTCCAAGTCCACAGGACACTCAAAGCTGCTGCGCAGGTGGACTCTGTGGTTAAGAAGGCGTACGGTGTATTGGCCTTCATCAATCGTGGAATTGAATTTAGGAGCCGAGAGGTAATGTTGCAGCTGCTGTATTTAGAACGCTGGTCAGACCCCACTTGGAGTACTGTGCTTAGTTTTGGTTGCCTTACTACAGGAAGTATGTCGAAACCATAGAAAAGGTGCAGAGGAGATTTACAAGAATGTTGCCTGGATTGGGGAGCATGCCTTATGAAAACAGGTTGAGTGAACTTGGCCTTTTCTCCTTGGAGTGAAGAAGGATGAGAGGTGACCTGATAGAGGTGTATAAGATGATGAGAGGCATTGATCGTGTGGATAGTCAGAGGCTTTTTCCCAGGGCTGAAATGGTTGCCACAAGAGGACACAGGTTTAAGGTGCTGGGGAGTAGGTACAGAGGAGATGTCAGGGGTAAGTTTGTTATGCAGAGAGTGGTGAGTGCATGGAATGGGCTGCTGACAAAGGTGATGAAGGTGGATATGATAGAGTCTTTTAAGAGACTTTTGGATAGGTACACGGAGCTTAGAAAAATAGAGGGCCATGGGTAACCCTAGTAATTTCTAAGGCAAGGACATATTTGGTACAACTTTGTGGGCCGATAACACGTTCCTTTGCAGATTCAGAAACATACTGTTCAAGAAAGCCATGACAGATGTATTCAATGAAGTCCTGCCTCGACCAACTTGCTTCCTCAACACCACCTGTCCCATACCGACTCCTGTAGCACACCACTATTCACCGGCAGCCAACTAGAAATGGCCGCCTTTGTTCCCACTCTTTGACTCCTGCCAGTCAGACAGTCTTTTATCCATTCTCATATCTTTCCCTTAATAAACACGGGCTCCTACTTTGTTGAGCAGCCTCATATACGGCACCTTGTCAAAAACCTTCTGAAAATCTAAAGAAACAACTCTTCTTTGTCTGCCTGTTATTTCCTCAAAGAATTTCCTCACAGATTTTTCAGGCAAGATTTCTACTTAAGGAAGACATGCTGATTTTGGCCTATTTTATCATGTGCCTCCAAGTATCCTGAAACCTCATCCTCAATAATAGACTCCAAAGTCTTTCCAACTACTGAATTCAGGCTAACTGGCCAATTTCATTGAAATATTGTACCTGATGACACTAGATGAGAGGTCAGATCACCACCACTATCCATCTCTGCCTCATACTGTCTAAGCATGACTGTGAAGGCTCGAGATTCCTTGTTTCAAGTTACAGCTGGATGTGTCTTTTGTTCCCTTTCTCCTCTTTTCATCTTGATTCCTTGTAGCTAGTCATTCTACATATTGGGTCCAAAGAGTGGTCACCACAGTAATTACACCTGTTATCTGAGTCCAAAGTGAACTCTTGCTGCCATGTGATATTGAATGTTGTTCAGGAGTAGGAGCTCTGGATGAAATTGCTCATCACATCTAATTTATGAAGGTCAAAGGCGGCTCTCTGACTGAAGACATTGAATGGCATAGTGTGGGGAATGAAGGTGTAACAAGTCTTTAAGATTTGGGAAGTACATTTATTCATTGATCTTCCAGGGATCTGAAGTCTGTTAACTGACAAGGGACAGCATAGAGCTCACTTACTTGGTGACTATTGCGATGCTCACACCAAAGACTCCCGTTTGTTTTCGTGATGGTAGTCGCTTCAAACTGAACTCACGACTGGTGAATTTCATTGACAACTTCACCTCAATCTAGAAAGAAAATAAAATCATTGAAATTTAATCGGGAGCATAAATACTTTAAGACATTCAATTATATTCTGTGTACTTCAAGAACTATTAGAGTTGCCATTTGGCAACTGCAGCTCAAGCTGGTTGGATGCCTATAGTTCTTACTCATTTCTTGGGCTAAATTCAGGTTAGTGGAAAGTGATAAAATGTAAACCATGTTACTAATCGGATCAAAGACTTCAGTGAAATTAGTTCTCACAATTAGCAACTGGTAGCAAGTGTTTTTATTACAAAGGCCCTATAATTTGGCCGAAAATACCAATCTTGATCATAGTTCCATTGAATTTTATGGATGAGTTAAACTACAATAGTTTAGAAATGCATTACAATTTGTTTAAGGATTGTAATGGCAGCAATTATTTGACACTTATATCAGGCTGCAGAACAGTTCCCCATCCCCACCCACACACCACCCTCTCTGCACCACCCCTTCCATAATAATACCCTCTTATCCTTCTGGCACCCTCCCTTCTACTCTGATCCAAAACAGAGGTTCCGATCCCATCCTGGGCTCTCACATAAAATGAGGCTTTCAGCTATTCAGTGGAGTCTGGGTTGGTGAAAAACGTGGTCACCCTTTTACGTAAACACCTGGAGGTTCAGCTCTGAGCAATGTAGTGCGGGACCCTCTTTTCCAGTGAGCAGCCAGTTATGGCATGAACTTTCTGTCTGAGGTTAGACCATCCAACTCAACATCTTGTACAGGAACACCTGACTTATGAATGAGCATTGGAAGACCAGAGCACCCACAGGAAACCCACCCGGTCACGTAGGCAGCGTACAAACTCCTCACAGACAGTGGTGGGACTCAAACATCAATCTTACAGCAAGCGCTGTATTAGTGTTATGCTAATTGCTACACTACCATGATACCCCGTATAATGGCATGGAAACTGGCCTTCTGGCCTAACGTCCACACCAGCCAAATCTTTCTAAATTTCTCCACTCCGAGTTAGCACTCACTGATTTGAAACTTCATCTTTGTTACCAAAATCATCCCATACTATTTCAAAATAAGCCATCCCAAAAAAATAGCTTTCCTTTCCCCTAAACTAGTGCCAAAGCTATGAAGTGAAACCCATCCCTCGTGTTCAACTCCTAAGATTTTATTTACGTAATACCAATTTGCATGTAGCTCAGAAACTGTAAACTCTGTGGTGCTTCTTTTTAAACTGAGAATTCAGCTGCCTTCGTCCCTTAGCAGAAACTCTCTGTCCCGTTGCTGACAGTAGTCCCCAAATGGACCCAACAGCTGAATTCCCGGTGGGCAGCTTTGTAACACAGCGTACGGTACTCGCACTCATGGCCGCAGAGAACTGTGCCTTTCATCATTACTATATTGACCACAATTACTGTGAGATTCTTCTTCACTTTGCCAATCTCAACAAAATAAATGATTTACCGAAGTCTATAATGTGGATACTGAAGCTACGGTTAGCACGTTGCTTTTCAAAGCCTGCCAGCACCAATCGTGGTTGAATTCCCTTCACTACCTGTAAGCAGTATGTATGTTTTCCCCGTGACCATGTGGGTTTCCTCCCATAAACCAAAGACACATGGTTAGGGTTAGTGAGTGGTGGGCAATGTTACGTTGATGTCCAAAGTGTTATGACACTTGTAGGCAGCCCAGCACAACCCTCACTTATTTGGCTTGACGCAAACACCACATTTCACTGTGTGTTTCAACGTACATGTGACAAATAAAGTTAATATTTGATTTTTAATCCTTCATGGACAATATGCTAAATCTACATCATGATTTTAGGTTTGATTTAACTAAGGAAACACTACTTGAACCACTTAAGAAGTTCATCAGCCTTAACTAAATGGTATGACATTGAGAAGTTCAAGTGATCAGACAGTTAAAACCAAAGATTATTTGGAACTATACGTGGTAGAAATTTATTGTTGACAGGTCTGGATATTATACTTCAGAAAATAAGTTAAAGCCTTCAAAAGGTTAAAAGAGGAAGGTTACCCTTCAGTTTAACTTTTCAAAGGCCTTGATATCCTAAGGATTAGGGAGCTTCAGTTATAAAGAAAGCTGGAAATATTTGGAGTGATCTCCTAGTAACAATATTGGTTAGGATATGACATAATGTACAGAACACAAGGTCAGGACTTCAAAATTATTTGCTAAACAATGAAAGGGGAGATAAAGAAAAATTTGTTTTTGCGTTGATCTGAAACATTCCTCCAATTTCAGAGGCACTGGCAGCAGCAGAGGGCAAGTGGAGTCGCACCAGACATGGTGAGTTCTTTCTTCTTACGTGGGGGGGGGGGGGTTTCTTATCGGGTCTGTAAGATAGAGATAGGGTCTAGCGGAGCAGCTATCATCAGAGTGGGAAATTAAGAGGCTTTGACTCAAGAGGCTTCTCTAAGAAGAGGCTGAGGCCAAAGAAACAGGTAAGAAGGGTAGGATTTTTCTTTTGTTATTGCAGATTTGGTCTTGGTTGCCCGTAGGACAGTGCAGGCAGGATGGCAGATATGGCAGCGGAAAGCTCCTCCTGTCGGATGTGGGAGTTCATGGAACCTGATAGTCTCCCCGAGGGAAATGCAGCCAACTCCAGCTCATGAAAGACTACATTAAGGAGCTGGAGTTGGATGAACTAAGGATCATCCAGGAGGTAGAGCGATTGATAAGATATGACTTTTGAGCAGAATGCAGAATTTGGAGAGTAGATGGATGAACACCGAGAGGTAAAGAGAGAAGGAAGCCAGTGCAGGGTCCCCCTGTGGCCATTCCCCTCAGCAATAGGTATACCCCTTTGGATGCTGCTGAGAGGGATGACATACTTGGGCAAGGCAGCAGCAGCCAGGCCAATAGCACGATGATCAGCTCCGAACCTCGGAAGGGTAGGCTGAAGTCCAGCGGAGCAATAGCCATAGGGGACTCAATAGTTAGGGGGACAGATAGGAGATAAGGTGGAAATCTCCGGATTACTCCCAGTGCCACAAGCTAGGAGACAGACAGACATACTTTATTGATCCCAAGGGAAATTGGGTTTCGTTACAGTCGCACCAACCAAGAATAGTGGAGAAATATAGCAATATAAAACCATAAATAATTAAATAATAAGTAAATTATGCCAAGTGGAAATAAGTCCAGGACCAGCCTATTGGCTCAGGGTATCTGACACTCCGAGGGAGGAGTTGTAAAGTTTGATGGCCACAGGCAGGAATGTCTTCCTATGACGCTCAGTGTTACATCTCGGTGGGATGAGTCTCTGGCTGAATATACTCCTGTGCCTAACCAGTACATTATGGAGTGGATGGGAGACATTGTCCAAGATGGCTTGCAACTTGGACAGCATCCTCTTTTCAGACACCACCGTCAGAGAGTCCAGTTCCACCATCACAACATCACTGGCCTTACGAATGAGTTTGTTGATTCTGTTGGTGTCTGCTACCCTCAGCCTGCTGCCCCAGCACACAACAGCAAACAAAATAGCACTGGCCGCCACAGACTCGTAGAACATCCTCAGCATCGTCCGGCAGATGTTAAAGGACCTTCAGTCTCCTCAGGAAGTAGAGACGGCTCTGTAAGGTCAGAACAGGAAGATAGCGCAGATGAATGAGTGGCTGAGGAGATGGTGATGGGGGCAGGGTTTCCAGTTCTTGGATCATTGGTACCCCTTCTGGGGAAGGGCTGACCTAAACAAGTGGGTCGGGTTGCACCTGAACTGGAGGTGACCCAATATCGTGGGAGAGAGGTTTGCTATTGAGGCAGGTTTAAACTAGAATTTGCAGGGGGTGGGAACCAAAGTGAAGAGGCAGAGGTTGGGGCAGTTGGTGCACAAGTAGAGACAGTTTGTAGGGAGTTTGTGAGGGAGGATAGGCAGATGATAGAGCACTCAGCCTGATGGTTTGAGATGTGTCTATTTTAGTGCAAGGAGTATCAGGAACAAGGTGTATGAACTTAAAGCATGGATCAATATGTAGAACTAAGACATTGTGGCCATGACAAAGACTTGAATGCCTCAGGGGCAGGAATGGCTGCTGAATGTGCCGATCTTTAGATGTTGCAAAAAGGACAGTGAGGGAAGCAAAAGAAATGGAGGCATTGCATTGCTAATCAGGGATAGTATCACGTTTACAGAAAGGGAAGAAGTTGTGGAGGGATTGTCTACTGAGTCAGTGTTGGTGGAAGTCAAAAACAGGAAAGGCGCAATACCTCTACTGGTTGTTCTTTTTATACCCCCCCAACAGTAACAGAGACAGATTCAGGAACAGTGCAATAATAACAGGGTTGTTGTGATGGGTAATTTTAACTTTCCTAATATTGACTGGCATCTCCTTAGAGCAAGGGGATTTGGATGGGGGAGTTCGTTAGGTGTGTTCAGGAAGGATTCCTGACGCAGTATGTAGATAAGACAACTTGATCTGGTATTGGGAAATGAACCTGGTCAGGTGTCAGATCTCTTGGTGGGAGAGCATTTTGGAGGTAGTGATCACAACTCTCTCTTTTACCGTAGTGCTGGAGAGGGATAGGATCAGACAATTTGGGAAAACATTTAATTGTACAGGGAGATATGATGCTATTAGGCAGGAACTTGGAAGCAGACGTTCTCAGGGAAATGCACGGCAGAAATGTGGCAAATGTTCAGGGAACATTTGCCAGGCATCCTACATGTACAAAGGATGTAGAAAATCTAGTTAAGAAGAAAAGAAAAGCTTATGAAAGGTTCAAGAAACTAGATACTATTAGAGCTCTAGAAAATTACAAGTGTGCCAGTCAGAAGCTCAAGAATGAAATTCGGCGAGCTAGAAGGGGCCATGCGAAGGCCTTGGCGAGCAGGATTAAGGAAAACCCCAAGGCATTCGACAAGTATGTGATGAGCAAGAGGATGAGCCGTGTGAGAATAGGACCGAACAGGAGCGAGAGTGGAAACGTGTGCATGGAGCCGAAGGAGGTAGTAGAAGTACTTAATGAATACTTTGCTTCAGTATTCACTAGAGAAAAGGACCTTAGCAATTGTGGGGATTACTTACAGCAGACTGAAACACTTGAGCATATAGACATTAAAAAAGGGGATGTGCTTGAGCTTTTAAAAAGCATTAAGTTAGATAAGTCGCCAGGTCCGGACGAGATAAACCCCCACGGTACATCGCTAGGAAGTGAGGGAGCAGATTGCTGTGCCTCTGGCAATGATGCTTGCATCATCAATAGAGACGGGAGAAGTACCACAGGATTGGAGGGTTGCAAATGTTGTTCCCTTGTTCAAGAAAGAGAGTAGAGATAACCGAGGAAATTATAGGCCATTGAGTTTTACTTGAGTCGTTGGAGAAGATCCTGGGAGGCAGGATTTATGAGCATTTGGAGAGACATAATCTGATCAGGTATGGTCAGCATGGCAGGTCATGCCTTACACATTACCACGTTCAGATATAGCCCAAGGGCAGAGTGAGAGGCACAGAGATAGAAGATCATTCACAAACTTTAATGCCAACAGTGTTAAAGGGAAAGAAAACAGTAAACCCTAGGCCAAATGGGGCCGTTAACAAAAACTCTCAAATGGAAAACGAAGCCTACACTGTGGCTGAAAAGAACAACTAAACATTAAACGAATATCGCTAGTCTTCAGAGTCTGGTGACTCGAAAGTCCATTTTCTCACGGAAGGCCAAATACAAACAGGCAGCGAAGCATTGCTTTGCTCTGTCCAAGTCTCGACAAGCACTATGACGACAAGTATGGAGTTAACTATCACAATTAAATAATAATTAGCTGACACGTGCAAATACACAAGAACAATTACCATATTTACTGCGCTGCCGAATCCATGGTTGTGTCCGGGGCCCCCTCTCTAGACATCCCTTGGGTGCCACAGACCTTTCTCCACTGGAAGTCCTGGATCAGTGACTTGTCCAAGATGTCCTTCACCAGGATCCAAGTACATTCTTCTGGACCGTACCCTTCCCCATCGACTAGGTACTGGACCTTACCACGTACCCGGCGAGATGCCAGGAGGTGCCGCACAGTATAGACAAGGGAACCACCTACCAGGCGGGGGGGGGTGAGGTGACTGGGGCCAGGGGAGAGGTAGTAACTGGCTTGAGTTGAGAAACATGGTGGATCCTCAGTGATGCTGGTAGATGCAATCTATAGGACACCTTGTTGACAGCCTTTTCCACTACAAACGGTCCCACATAGCACGGTGCCAATTTCCGGTTCTCGACTTTCATGGGAAGATCCCTTGCTGCCAACCAGACCTCCTC